>NC_090247.1:42014495-42076995 GCF_037325665.1 Littorina saxatilis | reverse complement strand
AATGAATTAAAGACAAAATAAACAAACAGTACGAATGGGATGGCAAATGAATGAAGGGAGGAAACGCCTTCAAAGGTCAGTTGAGGACACTCTCCGAGTTAACGGAACTTTTGATCTTTGACAGAGACCGACTTCCTCTCACCCCCATCTCCTTTTAGTCCCCCGTTTTAAAGGCGCTGCCCAACACGAAATTCTTCGACAGTAAAATTATACCTGAAACAGAATTTTTACAAGTCCTTAGGCACAACGGAGTAATGGTTAAGAAACGTATGCGCATGGACATACCCATATCTGCACAGGGATGTTATGATTTTTTTCTTCGGTAAACTTGCCGAAATGACAATACAAGTTCCGGCAATTTCCAAAAGATTTACGTCACGTGACAAATTCTGCAATTCTGCCTAAATGACGACAAGGTTGTCGGCAATTTGTAGCACGTCTCGGCATTTTGACAATGGCCGACGCCAAACGACATTTTTAACAAAACGCACACACGGAAATGTGTATGTTCGTTTGCACCCATGCAAGTAAACACGTTTATCACACTTGTCAAGATGTTACAGTTGTCGTCCTTGCGTTAGATTTGCTGAGGTTTCATTGGCGGATTTGTTGACTTTCCTTCGTTGTGCTTAATATCATTGTGCAGTCATAGTTTGAATACACACAACATTCGGCAAGAAGATTCTTAATACTAAAAATTAATTTTGAAGAAATTAATTCAGTAAAATAAAAGCAACATCCAGTTAAACAAATGGAAAAAATAAACATTTGCAAATTAAAATTAAAACAAAACAAATACTAGTATTTTGCAAATAGCCTCAAATAATTCTTTCCGACTGCAACAACATTAGATCAGTCAGTTGTCTGTCGGTCTGTTCTTGGATTACACCCATGCCTTCGAGCCGAAGCAAGAGAACCCCTTTAGCAGAATACATGCAAACACAAACGCCTGCGCGCCAGCAAAGCGGGATTTCGACCCTCGGGGCCACCAGCTAACGGGGCGGTCGGCGGAGGCGCATTGTCCCTGAAGGGTGGCGGGTTCGAATCTCGTGTTCTCGCCATGTAACCTTTGTCACTTACCTCCCCCCTAAAAAAGCAAGTGGTCTGTCCACACAACCATTGATTTTTTTTAAACGCTTCCAACACTGGAGAACGTTTTCTCAGGAACCTTGCCAGAGGCACGCACGATTGTAGAGAAAGGATTAGCAGGGTCCATGGATTCGGCCCAGGTTCTTCATCTTTCCCTCCTCTTTTTTTTTTCCTTCGCTCTCTTTATCTTTTTATCTTTCCTTCTTTCTTTCTGTTGACGAGAATCCTGTGTTTTGCATTTTGCTTTCTTTCGACTCAGCAGATTTTGTTTTCAAAACAAAAGAAAACATTGTACGGTTTTAGTGAGGCATCACCCCCAGTGGAACATGCAGATAGCCGCGGCTAACTCTTCATTCCTTACTTTGACCCTCAAGGTCCTGCCAACCAAAGAATCCATCTACTCACATCCCCCCTCGCATCCCGAAGGGGAGAGAGAACAGAAATCTGTTTCTCGCCCTCTTCGATCTCCTAGCAATAGCTAAATAGACTGCTATGGATTAGCTGACCTCATCCATATTACTGTTTTTTGTTTTATTGTGGGTTTTTTTTTTTTTTTTTTTTTGGGGGGGGGGGGGGGGGGGGCGGGATTGCAAGAAAGTAACGTAATTAAAAGAGAATATTATCAAATTTATAACTGGTGGAAAATAAGGAAACATGGTGGACATGAACCCCACTAAATGTTTGCTTATCCTAGAGTCTTCAGCCTTGAAATTCGTCCTTTTTACATTTAGTCAAGTTTTGACTAAATGTTTTAACATAGAGGGGGAATCGAGACGAGGGTCGTGGTGTATGTCTGTCTGTGTGTGTGTGTGTGTGTGTGCGTGTGTGTGTGTAGAGCGATTCAGAGTAAACTACTGGACCGATCTTTATGAAATTTGACATGAGAGTTCCTGGGTATGATATCCTCGGACGTTTTTTACATTTTTTCGATAAATGTCTTTGATGACGTCATATCCGGCTTTTTGTAAAAGTTGAGGCGGCACTGTCACACCCTCATTTTTCAATCAAATTGATTGAAATTTTGCCCAAGCAATCTTTGACGAAGGCCGGACTTTGGTATTGCATTTCAGCTTGGTGGCTTAAAAATTAATTAATGACTTTGGTCATTAAAATTCTGAAAATTGTTAAAAAACAAGTTTTTATAAAACGATCCAAATTTACGTTCATCTTATTCTTCATCATGTTCTGATTCCAAAAACATATAAATATGTTATATTTGGATTAAAAACAAGCTCTGAAAATTAAAAAAATTAAAAATTATGATCAAAATTAAATTTTCGAAATCAATTTAAAAACACTTTTATCTTATTCCTTGTGGGTTCCTGATTCCAAAAACATATAGATATGATATGTTTGGATTAAAAACACGCTCAGAAAGTTAAAACGAAGAGAGGTACAGTAAAGCGTGCTATGAAGCACAGCGCAACCGCTACCGCGCCAAACAGGCTCGTCACTTTCACTGCCTTTTGCACTAGCGGCGGACTACGTTCAATTTCATTCTGTGAGTTCCACAGCTTGACTAAATGTAGTAATTTCGCCTTACGCGACTTGTTAAGCTTGTTTTTGGGAAATAAGAGAAAGTTACCCTCTGTGTAAATATACTATTTTTATCGAATCATTCCCTGCATGGACCTGTCCTACTTGTCGCTGTTCTTTTCTAGCTGTGGATGTTTCCTGTTCACTTCATACTCTTCCTGCGTCTCACCCTCTTTCTTATATCTTTTTTCATCACATAACCTCTTTGTTCATCCGCTCAGTTTGCTCGTCTCTCCGCGCGCACTTCTCATTCTTTAATTGTTAACTGCTGATTAATGTTGTATCTAAGAGCAGACTAATAGGCTTAACTTGTTGTGCTCCTTGTTTCAAACAAGATTCCGCGGCTTTGAACAAAACATGAATGAGAAATAAACCACTGTTTAAACCAACTGTTAACGAAAGCCCGCTTTTGCCAAGTCAGCAAACAAACACACACATACACACACACACACACACACACACACACACACACACACACACACACACACACACATACACACACGCAGACACACACTCACACACACACACACACAGGCTCACACATACATAAACACTCACACACACACACACACACACACACACACACACACACACACACACACACACACACACACACACATGAATGAGAAATGTGGGGCAAACGAATGACCGGAAGTGGCAAAAATACAAAATGTCAGTCTCACTCTAGCCCAAAAGCGGAAGCGGAAAACCCACCAAGAAGAACCCATCATGCTTCGTCAATCTGAATAAAGACGGGAGACAGAAACATCAGCAAACTGACGAAAACAGTCAAAGAGGAAGAGAACCTGACCGGGACGTGAACGGAAAACCACATCATGTACGGTTTGCCGAGGTCGAATGCGGACACTAAAGAGCTTGGAACGAAGGTCTCAACTTGACGGGAACTTTCCATTGACGTCAGACGTATGTCTAGATAGAATGGTCAGCAAAAGCTGTTCAGCCGAGGCTGGAATAGCCGTAGCCCGGGTTTAAAGGCACTCGTTTGACTCACTTTCCGTTGTCAAAAGTGGGGACTTGAGTATTTGTCTTCATCTTTCAAACAACAAAAACGTCCGAGAGAAAACAAAAAGCGACCGGAAAACCACCATCATGCACAGACGATGAGGTCGAGTATGGACAACGTCCAGGGTGCTCAAAGTCAAGGCTACGGTCGAGATGAGCTATGGACAGGTTGGTCAAGTTCTTCCCCATTCTCAAAGTAAAAAGCGAGGTTGTGTTGGACGGGAGTGTTGACGGTGACAGCGAGAGAGGCAAGCACGTCACACACGTTAAACTGCACGTCCTCTTCTGGCGTGTTGACTCGCCAAGCTAGCGGTTTGTTGCCAACTGCGCGGAGCATTGTTCTGCAGGGTGAGCGAAACATGTAGCTATGTAGGCCAGCGCTGACCCTTGACTGTCGTTGGGGTGCTAGGGAGGTCCATGCAGGACAAACTAAAGACGGTTCGAGCCCCGAACACCCCCTCCCCACCCCCCTCCGCCTCATGTCCTGTTATGCCCTGGGTGTATAGCCTGCTGCGACCTCACCAACCCTTTTGGTCCATTCGAGCCCCCTTTTATGTCCCCTCTCTCTCTCTCTCTCTCTCTCTCTCTCTCTCTCTCTCTCTCTCTCTCTCTCTCTCTCTCTCTCTCTCTCTCTCTCTCTCTCTCTCTCTCTCTCTCTTCTCTTATCTTTTCTTCCACTACGTTTATTATCTTCTTCCTCATTTCTTTATGTGTGTTTTTTTGTCTTATTTGTTATTGCGTATTTGTTTGGTTTTTGTTTAAATGTGCTATTTGTTTGTTTTTTTGTTTTTTTTCGCGCGCGCCAGTAAGGTACAGGTGAATGGCGGGGTCCTGTTTTCGGCATGTATGTGGGGGCTAACGGGTTCAGTTAAGACGGAGGAGGGCGTTGAATTGAAATCGCTCGCATGTCACCCTTCCGACCCCTTGCTCGTTTCCTTCAATCCATCGAGATAGTCCAAAAAACCACCAAAAAGGACCGATGTCTGTTGCACTTTAAATTTGAATGTGCAACGTTTGTTCTGTGATCATCATAGGTTGGTTTATCTTCCGTTGCGTTAGGATTAGACACGCTCATACTCACAGCCTAAAGGGTCTCAAATGTTAGGTGTTACTGTGCAAGTTTATGCCATTTTAATTGAAAGCGTACTTAGGACTTTTCAGCCCTTTTCTTTACGAAAACCGTATTTACTCTAATCCAGAAATGCCTCTCATTTGTATCATTAAATACGTTCTTTGACAGTCGCAACGACTGTTTGACGCGTGTGATTCTCACACACACACACACACACACACACACACACACACACACACTCACACACACACATACACATACACACACTGATAAACACACACACACACACACACACACACACACACTTCCCCCCCCATCGCTATTCATCTCATCCCACTCCTTTACACACACACACACACACACACACACACGGAGAGGAAAAGTCCTGTTCTCACTGACGGTGTTGGCTTTACCTGTAGGAAGAGTGCGAGTCACAGGTAAATCACGATCACTTCAAAGGCGACCGCCGCGTTCACACAGACCTCGGGATGCCAGCCCGGACAGAGCGAGCAAGGCACAGGTGAAAGGTTTCTGACCTGAGCACCATGCAACAACGTTGATGCTTCTTCTTGTCCTCCTTTTCTACCTCTACCCCCCCCCCCCCCCACCCCCACACCTTAACAAAGCTCGCTAACTCCCCCCTCCTTCTTCATCTCTCAGATCCCCTCAGTCCATTTGCATATTCTACATAAAACTCTTCACTCCATTGCACTCAATCCCAAATCCAAATCACTCCCATTTCTTTCCCTCGCGTGTGCGTGGATTTTTCTGGGTACGTGCACGTGCGCGTATTCTATGTATGTATGTATGCCTTTCTGATTGTCAATCAGCCTTAAAACTTATTGAAATCAGATTGATTCTTTGTTGGTGTAGACCACTCAAAACCGTAACACTTTATTGAGTCAATAAGTTTTGATGGCCTGAATTGTCCCCCCAAAAAATGTTTGCCACGTTTTTTTGTTATAAAAAGTTTTAATCGTCAAGGTGATTTAACTTTCGTTGTTTATGTGTCTCAACTCTCCACGCACCGGTAGTTATTTGTTATTGAACTCCAACAGGCAAAGTTTGGACCTGAACTTAAAATAAACTCATCTTGCTACCCTCCCCCCCCCCCCCCTCCACCCCATCCCCCTCGTGCTGAACTGGACATGCCGTTATCAACAATTGTATTCAACACCATTGAGTGGAATTACCTGTGCAAATGTGACCTCAAAGAACCCTCGCCTTAGATTACCCTTACCCCATCTTTTCCTCTCCACCTCTCCCATTCAATGCAGGAACCTGGGAAAGCTGCTTCATGTGTTCATCTTTTGTCCACCTGTCCCTCCTCCCACACCTATGGGTTGTGTGGTCAGCGGTTTAGGCGCCGGAAGTCCAGCGATGTCCGGAGCATGTCTGGTGTCCGAGGGGAACAATATTGACCAGCGGCGATCCTCTGAAAGGCCTGCAGGACAACTGAACAGGATTCCTAGTCACACTGCGTGGGTTGTGTGTTAGGTTTTCTAACCACCAGAGAAAGTAACCTGGTTGGTTGTTTGGTTGCTTGATTACCCATTCAGTTGCATGTTTGACTTGTTAGTAGCTTACGGTTGGTTTGTTGGTGCCTTGAATGCATACTTACTTGCCTCCGTGTGTGTTTGCTTGGGCAAGATTCCGTGTCACACTCGTTGGGTTGTGCAGTATGTTGTGTACCCATGCCTAGAGGGTAAGGGGGTTGGTTGGTCGATTCGTTACGGTTGGTCGATTCGTTGGTTGGTCAGTTGGCTGGTTGGTCGGTCGGTTACTTGACCATCTACATGGTTTCTTGCTTGCTTGGTCGGATAGGGGATTGGCAGACCCGCAGATTGGCTGTTTGACTCACATGCTGTTGGGTATAGCAGTATCACATGTCAGGTTTTGTGATTTTATCGATCAGTGAGTGATCGGATGTATTCTTCCTTTTCCGTTTTATTCTAAAGAAGCATGGATCAGCAATTTACGAAGTATTTCCAGGTTTGAAAAATGCTACCAGACAGAAGCTGATCTACAATGTTATAAGCAATCATTCTTTGCACAATTGCAATAACAAGCACTCTTCGTCCATAGTCCTTCGGTCTTAAAACGGCCCATTCCAAACGTAGGCTGTAACTATACAGCCCAGTTGCTACGCAACCGAAGTTACCAGGATACGCCTTCAATGGACATCCCTTGAATGCACTCTTGAAAAGGATCAGCCGCGTCCGTGATCATCATTTTGCTTGAACCAAGCCGAGCAGCTAGCTAAGCTGCCCAGCAATGATTACAAACATTAAAGCCCCAAACAATCTCGCCTTGAAGGTGCAGTCGCTTGCCAAAACCCACAAGGGAAGGGCGGAGAAGCAAAGCTGTTCACAATCCGACCAATGCGCAGCGACAGGTAGACACTATGTTGTCTGGGATTCGCTGGGATTAGCGCCAAAATCCCTAGCCGCCAATCCGCGCGCGCCACAGACGTCACGTGGTCTGTGCCCAACCAAAGGTGAAGGTCATTCAGCATTGTTCTTGTATCCGTGGTTGTGCCTTTCCGGTCAACAGAGTTAAAGTACATGTGTGTGTGTGTATGTGTGTGCGTGTGTGTGTGTGTGTGCGTGTGTGTGTCACAGTGTGTGTGCCGTGTGACGCGCTGATTTGTGACTGACTATTAGGGTTTAACGTCCTCTTAGACCAACTGGTCTTATTGGGACAGGTATTGGTAATACGCTGAAGATATGGTGTGATACTTTGATTCGAACAAACCCGCTGTGGCTGTCTTCTTCGACACACCAGCATTGGGTTTGTTTCGTCAAAGTATCGAAATACGATCATGATAATCAGAGACGAGAGATGATGCATGCGTGTCTTCGTGTTTTTGAAGCCCTGAGACTTTCGCTGTGAACGTGGGATCTTTTTCGTGCGCATGTGTGCACACGGGGGTGTTCGGACACCGAAGAGAGTCTGCACAAAGTTGACTCCGAAAAATAAATCTCTCGCCGAACGTGGGGATCGAACCCACGCTGATAGCGACCAACTGGCTGCAAAGCCAGCGCGCTACCAACTGAGCTACGTCCCCGCCCCGCGCTGATTTGTGAAGTTCTGGCGTAAACTACCTGGATTTATGTCTATTGTCCTTTTCCAGCTTCTTCCCACTTGCATGCAGGAATACATTTTCACCATAACGTACATAGATTTTGATTGGCTATCTATCGTAGTGGTTTTAGTAACTCGGAAGATTCTGATAAACTCATCGTTTAGAAAGAGATTCATCAAGGACACATTTTATTAACTGTACGTAACGTCGATCCCATGTGTCAACATGCAAGAACACAGAGTCCGTGTAGTGAGTTTAACGTGCTAGAACTGCCACTGAACGCAGTCGGCCATTTCTGGAGTTAAGACTAATAATTAGTTACAGCCATGTATGTATGTAAAGCAAGCTTGAGGAGACATTTGCAGCAGCCATGTATGTATGTAAAGCAAGCTTGAAGAGACATTTGCAGCAGCCATGTATGTATGTAAAGCAAGCTCGAGGAGACATTTGCAGCAGCCATGTTTGTATGTAAAGCAAGCTTGAGGAGACATTTGCAGCAGCCATGTATGTACGTAAAGCAAGCTTGAGGAGACATTTGCAGCAGCCATGTATGTATGTAAAGCAAGCTTGAGGAGACATTTGCAGCAGCCATGTATGTATGTAAAGCAAGCTTGAGGAGACATTTGCAGCAGCCATGTATGTATGTAAAGCAAGCTTGAGGAGACATTTGCAGCAGCCATGTATGTATGTAAAGAAAGCTTGAGGAGACATTTGCAGCAGCCATGTATGTATGTAAAGCAAGCTTGAGGAGACATTTGCAGCAGCCATGTATGTATGTAAAGCAAGCTTGAGGAGACATTTGCAGCAGTCATGTATGTATGTAAAGCAAGCTTGAGGAGACATTTGCAGCAGCGATTTTGAACTTACAACAAGAATAATCGCAGAACACATCATTCTTGAAACAACAGAGGAAAAGGACGACGAAGAAATACATATCCAAGTTAAATATTATATGAAACAAACGGTATCTTTTCAATGGAAACACCACACAACCATTCTGCAACAGCAGCAACTTTCTAACCGGTAATCACGGACCTGACACAACCAAACCAAAACTAAGAACGCCACCTGATTATCAAACTGTAAGAACAGGCTGCAACTTTCCTCAACGCTAGGCTAGAACCTGAACTGGTAATCTGAGGCCTGAAGCAACAACAAAAATCCCAAACCAAAGGCAAGAATGTCACCAACGAAGGAACAAGGACGACCACTCTGAAACACCAGCATCTTTCTGTCCCATTAGTCTCGAACCTGGACCGGTAATCTGGGACCTGAAACAACCAAACAACCAAACCAAAAGCAAGAACGTCACCCGAACACAAACTGTAAGAACAGTCTAGCAAAGCAAAACAGACAATTATTCTGCATCAACAGCAACTTTCTACAACCCGAACCGACCGGTAATCTGGGGCCTGAAACAATCAAACAACCAAACCAAAAGCAAGAACGTCACCTGAACACCGAACTGTGAGAACGGACGAGCGAAAGGAAAAAGGCAACATGTGAATGAAATACCTGTCCAGCCCGCTTGAGATAGCTCTCGTGTCTGAGGACCAGCCTGATCAACAGGGGCAAATCCGTCTTCAAATTTACCCCTCGTCCCCTGCTAACCCCCCTTGCTATTTGATTCACATGTTCTCTGGGCTTTGAGGGTCTGCATGCTATACTGGTGGGACAGTTGAGGGCTAGGTTCTTCTGTTGCGGTACTGACTTGGTTAAGGCATTTGATAGTTGTTGACAGGTTTGAATGATTATTTTGTATCATAAAGTTCTGGGAAGCTCACACCTGCAAGCTCACAAAGATGAAAATATTCACAAAGAAAAAATCGGTTAAAAACATAGAAATGTACGCACGGAATAGAAAAAGTAAAGAAGCAAACCAAACCGTCATTATGTCTGTACTAATTTGCTTGAAATCTTGATCTGACTACATTGGGACACTCGCATGATGAAAGCTTCACAGTTATCGACTGTTTGCTTCGTAGCGTAAACTACTTTTTCTTTGTTTCAACAAGCGCTAGCAAGTTCAATTTTGTTCAACTATTTGACAGTTAACAAAACCCTACAATATGTCTTTCAGACATGCTCTTTTCTCAACCAGATACAACTCCAGACATGGCCTATGCCCATAGCCCTGACAACCAAGCTGTTGAGCACGTGCGACAAGCCAAGGAGGACAGCACAGTTCATGGAATCGTCACGACTTCAAGCTTGACACAACCAGTCTAATAGACTGACTAATTAGTTTTAACGTCCTCTTAGGACAAACAGTCTAACACAGAAGAACAAGAAGAACAACAAGAACAACAACAAGAAGAACAAGAAGAACAAGAAGAACGAGAACAAGAAAAATAACAACAAGATTAAAAACAAGAAGAAGAACAATAACAACAAGAACAAGAACAAGAACAAGAACAAGAAGAAGAAGAAGAAGAAGAAGAAGAAGAAGAAGAAGAAGAAGAAGAAGAAGAAGAAGAAGAAGAAGAAGAAGAAGAACAACAACAACAACAACAACAACAACAACAACAACAACAACAACAACAACAACAACAACAACAACAAAGAACAAGAAGAAAGTGCTCCGCTTTCATCCTCCTTTAAGTGTGTCCCACTTCTACCGGCAAGACAGTGTTTACATTCGACAATATAAGAGAGCGTGAGACCATTCACATTCCCATCCCGCTGTCCTCAGCAAAACGCGTTTCACCGCTCGTTACGCGATCTATGTAGACTTCAAAGGGTGCAAGGGGCTAGGGTTGCTTTTTCTTAACCTCTACACGATTTTGTTTAAGGAAAGAGGCAAATTTGTCAATCACACTAAGGACATGGCTTCGCCCGCCATGCTATCGTCTCTGGGGGTTCTGAGTACTTTCTGACTACTTATTTTTGGTTAGAAAAGGAAACATTAGTGAAAATCCAAGAAGATGATTGCCTCCACATTGGCTGCTATCTGTATCCTTTATTATGGAAGTGAAAATATATAAAGTTTCTATGCCCACGGGTACACTTTCGGAGTCCATTAAACCCAAGCAAATAATGTGAAATGTGCAATCTATTCATACTTGCAATGGTTTTCGAACACGCTCCATAAGGATGAATGGAGAGTAGATTTATAAGCGTTAGAAATGAATATGAAGAGTGCATTCTACTTTGATTAAGACTCACACATGCAAAGGTTGTCGAGAGCGCTCCATGCGAATATTTATCAATGAAATCGTGTCACCAATGTGACTAGACACAAACGTTTAGCGTTTATAATCTCGATTCTTTCTTTTTACATTTAGTCAAGTTTTGACTAAATGTTTTAACATAGTGGGGGGAATCGAGACGAGGGTCGTGGTGTATGTGTGTGTGTGTGTGTGTGTGTGTGTGTGTGTGTGTGTGTGTGTGTGTGTGTGTGTGTGTGTGTGTGTGTGTGTGTGTGTCTGTCTGTGTGTGTGTCTGTGTGCGTGTGTGTGTGTGTAGAGCGATTCAGACTAAACTACTGGACCGATGTTTATGAAATTTGACATGAGAGTTCCTGGGTATGATATCCCCGGACATTTGTTTCATTTTTTCGATAAATACCTTTGATGACGTCATATGCGGCTTTTTGTAAAAGTTGAGGCGGCACTGTCACACCCTCATTTTTCAATTAAATTGATTGAAATTTTGGCAAAGCAATCTTCGACAAAGGCCGGGGTTTGGTATTGCATTTCAGCTTGGTGGCTTAAAAACTAATGAGTGAGTTTGGTCATTAAAAATCGGAAACTTGTAATTAAAATTATTTTGTTATTAAACGATCCAAAAACAATTTCATCTTATTTTTCGTCATTTTCTGATTCCAAAAACATATACATATGTTATATTTGGATTAAAAACAATCTCTGAAAATGAAAAATATAAAAATTATGATCAAAATTAAATTTCCGAAATCGATTTAAAAACAATTTCATCTTATTCCTTGTCGGTTCCTGATTCCAAAAACATATATATGATATGTTTGGATTAAAAACACGCTCAGAAAGTTAAAACGAAGAGAGGCACAGAAAAGCGTGCTATGCAGCACAGCGAAACCACAACCGCGCTAAACAGGCTCGTCAGTTTCACTCCGTTTTGCACAAGCGGCGGACTACGGTCATTGTAAAAAAAAATGCAGTGCGTTCAGTTTCATCCTGTGAGTTCCACAGCTTGACTAAATGTAGTAATTTCGCCTTACGCGACTTGTTTTATAGTTGTTTTTGTCGACTTACGTTAAACCCCAATGATTGAGGCTGTTGGCCTCTGCTATTAAACCGGTCTGTGTCCATTGTTTTTATAGTTTATCTCCAAATTCATTATTGATGTACTTTTATATCTGTTCCTGCCCGCTGGCGGAATTTTTCATCCAAGGACATCTCACCATCGTGTGACAGGGAGAACCGTTGTGTTTGTGTAAAGTTTTGCCTGTTGCCTCATACCAGCGCACTCGCCAGTCCGTGGCAAGTATTTGCGTTTTGAAACAAACATTCAGCAGGCAGGTTGTTCGTTGTTTCCACAACACACGCAATGTTGTCTCAAGATTTAAGCAGAACCAGCTATACGGTTTATAGGGGAGAGCAAAACCTGTGGACCCCGTCCTAGATTCTGCGAATATCTGTGAGGATTTCTGTGAAATTGTCAACGCTTTGCCACATTGCATGAACTGGTTTAACAGTCTTCATATTACCAAACATTTCTATACCTTACCAGTTTTGTAAGGGGGAAAATACCACAAAAATAACCTTCAGTTGGCCAGTTCTACCAGTGTTGACATTATGTGAAAGTTAAAAAAAATAAAGCTAAAGCTTAGTTTCAATGAGCGAAAGCTAAAGGTAATGCTTGCACTTAAATTGACTAAGAATCAAAAAACAAGAAAGGTAGGTTGTTGGAACGTTTGTTATTGACAAAACAATACATTCACAGATATTTCAACCCAACAGTCTTTTAAGTGAACAGACAAAAACATATTCACACAAAACTTATCTTGATAGTTCTATCAGTTTACGTCGTTATTATTTTATTTTATTATTTTATTTATTTTCTTAAATTGACTACTTGCCCAAGTGTCCAAGTGCATGACCGGTGTTTGTTCGATTTATACTTTTTGCCGTGTGACCAATTCTGGTTTACAAAACACATAGCAAATCACTGATTTGATGGTCATCTGCATAGCTGGACAATTCAGAAAACGGTTCCTCCTAAGTATGCATGGTATGTGTCGGTGTGACTTACCACTAAAAGATTTCTTAAACGAGTGTTATGAAAGCAGTAACAAAGACAGTGGCCTAAAGTTTGCTTATGAATGCTCTCTCTAGATGGCTGTGTGCCAAAGCATCTATCACCTTTCTTTATTCCATCATAGGCAGACAGTTTTGGCAGGTATAGGCTCACCCTAAACGTACTTTTAACGTTAACATAGTTTAAG
Organism: Littorina saxatilis; assembly: GCF_037325665.1. Classification (NCBI taxonomy): domain Eukaryota; kingdom Metazoa; phylum Mollusca; class Gastropoda; order Littorinimorpha; family Littorinidae; genus Littorina; species Littorina saxatilis. Next base: position 42,063,765 of record NC_090247.1, on the reverse strand, counting down.
CTTAGCAAATCTTACAGATGCCGTCCTGTTATGAATATATTCACACACCGAGTCAAGCTTTCTGTCACAAAACCAAAACCTCCTTATTGGCGAATACAATAGCAGAATTTGTATTGAGATACATTTTTAGTTTGACGTCACAGGTCATCGGTCCAAGACCACAACTACTTTCCAAAAATCTATTACAATCTCTATTGCCATGTTCTGTTTGCTCTTTGGATTGCCACGCATGCAGAACAGCGTCTTAGCCACCAATCATGCGTGTGTATGGTGCTTTTATAAGCCTAAAATTGGTTAAAAGAAATACTAGGAACAAATACATTATTAACACATGTTGTGGAAAATCCATAAAAAAAAGTTTCGAGACTTCGCAAGTAAATAGGAAGCAGCGGCTTCTTCTGTCGATGTCTGCAAGCTTCAAAGAAATCTTGCTACTTGGGAGTGGGGCGGAAATAAGCTGTAACGGCTGTAAATGAACATGCAAGTGCTGCAGAATATCCACACCAATCTGACTTTTGCAAAAAGGTTTCGAGACATTGCCAGTAAATACCAACAGCTTTTTCTGGAAGGAATCTGAGCCACTTTAAAAAGGAACAATAAGAAATGTTGCCACGGCTATGAATAAACGTACAGGTAGTCAATAAACAAACAAAAAGTTAAAATAAGGAATGTCGTTACGTATTACGCATGAATATCAACAGTTTATAATACTGATAGATGCAAGCTTTCACGCAAGGGACATTTTTTCCATTTCAAAGAAGAACAGAAATAATACTGTCACGGTTATAAATAAACGCGCAAGTTAATGTTCTGGGAACAGAAAAAGAGAGAACAGAAGTATGCTCGCGGCATAGTTAGTGATGAATTATGACACGCTAACGCTGTACACTTGTCATGGGTGTGTGTGCTGGTATGCAGACTGAGGAGCAAATGCGCCACGGGCCTTGTAAAACTCCTGGCGCATCAAGTTATTTCCTGCAGATTTATTTCACAGAGCAGACATAATAATAGATTTCTGTGGAAGTTCAACATGGAAACCAGTATCACACGTATTTGAATTTTGGATAATGAAACGTGAGTTTGGAGAACATGCTTTAAAAGTAGAAGGAATTCATCGCTACGGAACCAATGCATGTCCAATAAATAACTTCGTACACGGAGAGTCTCCTATTTACTGAACGTACAAAAGGAAAGGCTGCAGGAATATTGAAGAAGTAAGTCTGCGTTAGTCATCATCTCTCCGACCCCCCCCCCCCCCCCCCCCCCCCACCCCTTTCCACCAACCTTCCCGATTTCCTTCCACCGATATTGTAATCCAAAGTCAAATCACCTTCCCTCCTCGCTTACCTCATTTGATTCTTTTATCACATTCTTTATGTTGTCTGACATTTCTAACAAGGGTATTAGTACTTTTCTTTTTTACCTTTGACAGCACATAAAAAATAATTCCTATTTAGATGTAAATATGTAACCATACTTAGTATAAGCTTATCTTGTTGTGTGTGAATTGTTCCTGATGTACTTAATATGTTACCCCATGTTCTCAGAAAAACATTTTGTTTAAACCAAAGGCACACAATTCAAAACACCAGAAGCCCGAAAAGGTTTTCCAGATTACAGCATGAGAATCTGATTCATTCTGCAATACTAATATTTTTGGCTAACAAAAAAAAACAATTCTACAGTCGGGTGGAATCCCTTTAAGGCGTGAAGGGGGAGGGGAGTATACTGGGCGTGTATTGTGCGTGTGATCCCCCTTTACCTTTTCATATTTCACAAATCATTTAAAAATGAAATAAATAGCCCACAAGGAGAGTTAAAAAAAAAGGTTTCGTTTTGTCAAGAACGGGCACTATTTACTTACGTCTCTTTTTATTTTTGAATTTACCCTTTTTCGTAATTGAAGTGTTTGTCTCCCCACTCATGCATCACCTCCTTTTGTCTACGTTTGTTACATTTAGTCAAGTTTTGACTAAATGTTTTAACGTAGAGGGGAGAATCGAGACGAGGGTCGTGGTGTATGTGTGTCTGTCTGTCTGTCTGTCTGTGTGTGTGTGTGTAGAGCGATTCAGACTAAACTACTGGACCGATCTTTATGAAATTTGACATGAGAGTTCCTGGGTATGATATCCTCAGATGTATTTTTCATTTTTTTGATAAATGTCTTTGATGACGTCATATCCGGCTTTTCGTGAAAGTTGAGGCGGCACTGTCACGCTCTCATTTTTCAACCAAATTGGTTGAAATTTTGGTCAAGTAATCTCCGACGAAGCCCGGACTTCGGTATTGCATTTCAGCTTGGTGGCTTAAAAATTAATTAATGACTTTGGTCATTAAAAATCTGACAATTGTAACAAAAAATAAAAATTATAAAACGATCCAAATTTACGTTTATCTTATTCTCCATCATTTTCTGATTCCAAAAACATATAAATATGTTATATTTGGATTAAAAACAAACTCTGAAAATTAAAAATATAAAAATTATTATCAAAATTAAATTTTCGAAATCAATTTAAAAACACTTTCATCTTATTCCTTGTCGGTTCCTGATTCCAAAAACATATAGATATGATATGTTTGGATTAAAAACACGCTCAGAAAGTTAAAACGAAGAGAGGTACAGAAAAGCGTGCTATCCTTCTCAGCGCAACTACTACCCCGCTCTTCTTGTCAATTTCACTGCCTTTGCCATGAGCGGTGGACTGACGATGCTACGAGTATACGGTCTTGCTGCGTTGCATTGCGTTCAGTTTCATTCTGTGAGTTCAACAGCTACTTGACTGAATGTTGTATTTTCGCCTTACGCGACTTGTTTTTTGTTGTGGTTGTTTTTGTATCTTGTTTGCCCGCTCTCCTGAAATGACATTCTTTTGTACTCGTTTTTACTTGTGTATACGATGTTCTGTGGCCTATTCATCATCTGAAAATGTCTTTCCCTGGCATCCAAGTGCATGACTTCACTCCGAGATGAAGTAAACCGCTTTCAAATCCCTTTCGCCATATACATCAAAACACCTCAACATTTATGATGAATACCAAAATGTCTGTTCTATGCTTTTTATGTGTACCTCCCCCCCCTCTCCCACCCCCCCCCCCCCCCCCCATAAAGAAAAAATAACAACACAACCACAACAACAACATAGCCAGTCGGTATACAGAGGTCATGACTTTGACAAGATGAATAGACGTTCTTCTGGAACATGCGGCACGAGCAAGCACCTCGCGTCTCATCAGTAGTTGGATGACTGACTGACTTTGGGGGTTCAACGTCCTCTGAGGCAACTTGGACCTATTTGGGACAATGATTGTTTGTACGCTGTTAAATAGTTGGATTAACTCGCTCTGAAATGTATAAGGTCCAAGTCCCTTTGAAGTGTGAGGGGGAAACCGGCATTATCTGCCACGTATCATCGCGCTAAATACTAAACATGTCACGCTGGTGACACACGAGAGTGAGGTGTTAAAACTACGACAGACAGAGGGGGTGAGGGAGGGAGAGAGAGAGAGAGAGAGAGAGAGAGAGAGAGAGAGAGAGAGAGAGAGAGAGAGAGAGAGAGAGAGAGAGAGAGAGAGAGAGAGAGAGAGAGAGAGAGAGAGAGAGAGAGAGAGAGAGAGAGAGAACTTGAAACTGAAACTGAACTTTATTACAAAAGGATGGAGGTTTTAGTTTTAGGCAAAACATTACATTCATAAGATGAAACAAGAGGCGAAGCCTTCAAGGCTCCCGTAAGAAATCAACAAACAGTAACACAAACTCATCCGTCACACACACACACACACACACACACACACACACACACACACACACACACACACACACACACACACACACACACACACACACACACACACTCACACACACGCACACACACGCACACACACACACACACACACAGTTAAAACGAACGCATCATATCAACTCCATGTATAATTTTCAAAAGAAGGCAAACAGATAAAATGACTGTGTATTTGTTGTTGGTGCAGTTGTCCTTCAATGAGATCGTGTGTCCTTTGGAACAACTTGCCAGACAACATCAAAACAACTAACTCAATCAGCGAATTCAAACACTATCTAACTATTCCTGATTATAACGTACCTGCCTATTACTACTGTGGTAAACGATTGGAAGAGATTCATCACTGCAGAATGCGCCTAAACATGAGTAACTTGAACTCTGACCTGTGCAAACGCCACTTACAGGAAAATCCGCAGTGCGCTTGCGGCTACCTGCACGAAACAGCTGACCATTACTTGATACATTGCCCTCTGTACGTAGACGCTCGCCTATCTACAATAAATGCACTACCTGTACATTACAGACATGTTGAAATATTGTTAAATGGTAGCGAAAACCTTTCTCTTCCCACCAACAAGCTTATTTTTGAAAGTGTCCAATCGTTTATCTGTAAATCTGGTCGTTTTTGTTAATTTGACTCAGTACGCATATCCATGCCATGTATTCTATATACATTTTTCAATTATATATTCAGCGAACTACTGCTTATTTGCCACTGGATTACAGTTTACAATGTACTATGTATATTCTTTTTGTATGCGCTAACCACCTTCATCTTTCATATGTACCTACCATTCTTTCGTCCCACCTCCACCCTCCCCCTCTTCCTCCTGCTAGCTTTCTCTTGTTTTTTTTTGGTTTGCTTCAACTATGCTGTTTACCTAGATAGTTCCATAGTTTATAAGTAATGTTTGTCCGACATCATATTTTTGTTAATTTGTAACTACGTAGGGCGCGTAATATAAGCGTTCGCTTGAGTTCGTGTCCCTATTGTTTATCGTTGTATTGTTGTACCATGTTTGATTTAATAAAACATTGTTTAAACCAAACACACACACACACTAACACACACGCACACACTCACACACACACACACACACACACAGGCACTGTGTTCATTTGCAAATCTACCATCAGCTTATCTGTCTTTTGCACTGCAGACACTAAGCAATAGGTACCTGCCATGTGGCCACTTTTTTCACTGCTGTCCTCAGTCCCATACTTTTCATCAAGACTTGTCACCATGCCGAGTGGATCTAAATTCGGAAGTCTTCATGTGGCTGAGGCATATCTGACATAGCGTCGATCTTGAAACAAATGGCAAAATGCGATTAGTTATGATGACTACAACCTACACAAATATAAACAGTGTTTTGAAACAGAATAGGCAGGTTATACAAGCCACTTTACCTATGCAGCATGGTAACCCTACAATATGCGAAACATGTCAACTGACTGCAGTGTTCAGCCTGGTTCTTAAAATAATTCTGACGGTCAACACAACCAACACACTATTCACATTCCATTTTAAGGAGCAACGGAGGTACTCTCTGAGGGTCTTGTTTAAATGATAACGATCAACTCAGGAGGGAAAAAACAAGAGAGGAAAAAAGAAACCACATCAACCGCAGAAAAATACAGAATCACTGTGACACATGTCATGTACCATTATTTACAAACAAATGCCACAGCAAGCTTTGTCTCAAAATTCTCATTCTACCTTCTGTCCGAAAGAATCTAATCTTACGTTGTACTGCCTTGAAAGAAAATGCCAACAAAGACAAGAAAGCTGTTGCAAGGTAAGCTTACCAAACGTTACATAGCGAATCATGATAGTGCGTAAACAGCAAACAGTACAATCAAAGAGAGAATCGAGTCTGGAATGAAACGCGATACAGATCTAGCATTCAAAAACTGTCTTTCAAGTTCAAGGAAGTTGTTGCAAGGTAAGACTTACTAAATTGTACAGACAAAACCATGACAGTGCATGTTTTGAATCTGAGGATCATTTTGACTTTGAGAACAGATTCATTCCGTTTCCTTATATCTGCATGTTCAAGTAAATGATGGACAGTTTTTTTCGGGCAGAGTAAACTTAACTTGAGACTCTACTGCAAGTCTTGAAATTCACATAAATCGAACCACGAACATAAAGACATCCAAACATTACAGGCACTTTAGATCAACTCATTTCACTAGAGGTGACTGCCTAGCACTGTGTTTGACATCCGTGTCTGCTGAAATAAAAAGAAATTAAAACAAAACGGATTAACAGTAGGTGACACGTTATCAGAGTGGGAGACACTAGATCTGTCTCTGTACTTACCGGGATACGGCTGCCAGATCGACACTGCGCTTTCGACAGCTCTTCCTCGCGTGGACATTGGAAAAACGCTGTGCAGATCAAATTGTAGGAAATCTCCCTTTGGTAGCTTCTTTATTTACTTTTCTGGAGCTTAGAAACCGAACAACATGAAGTCGTCTTCCCCGAATCGGCGAATGCAGAAGTGAGAACTGGAGAAGTGAATCTATACCACAATCCTTCGCGCGACCCCTGACCTGGTCTTGACACCTGACCTGGTCTACATGCCACACACGACAGAAACCAGTCAACTGCTTGTACCCCTTCAAAACCCCCCACCACCCATTTTCTTTGGATACACGCTTTAACTACACACATGCCGACACAATGTTGACCATTGCTTCAATATTTTGAAGATGGTGCTTGAAAAATAACCAGGTGAAATGAGTATTTCGGTGTTTAGTCAAATGTTAAAGTTTCTACCACAGACATACACACGCACACACGCACACACACACACACGCACAGACAGACAAAGTTACGATCGCATAGGCTACACTTACGTGAGCCAAAAATCTTATTTTTTCATATAAGAGATGGAGAGACTTTCAACCAAACATAGCTCAACGAGGGCAACCTTTTTCGACTAACTGGCACGAAAAATGGTCGAGTGAAAAAAGGCTCAACATTGACATGATCTGAGATTTCTCTTCCATGTTTGCTCATGCGCAGTGATCGAATGAGAAAGTTGGTCCAGGGACAAACTTCAGATCACTTCACAGAAAAAGCGTTATTTTCTCCCGATTCAAAGCGTGTTCATTTAAAGTAACGTTAAACAACTTCCAGTCTAAATTATTTAAAAACACTTCTAACGTTTCGAAGTCAGTCGAACACAACGTTTCTGTTAGCCGCATTAATTCTCACAGACAGGCTACTCCATTTACCCCCCCCCCCCCCCAAAGCCACCCCACACTCTCTGACTTCATCAGTCTCTCCCTCCAGCCCTCCGGCCCCCTTCTGACCCCAAACGTCACAAGCTGAACTTTAAAAATAAAGGTATACAGTAAAACATCTTAAGCCAAGGTGAGAGCGGCAGGTGTATCCTGGCCTACATCTGAACCGCCAATTGAAATTTCCCTTTCCTCTTAAACCCTCACCTCCACCACCCCCACCCCCACCGCCATCCCGACACCCCTCCCCCTCCGCTCACGGGGCCTTCAGCTGTTGCGAGATCTACTGACCTGCGCCCCCCTCTCCATACAGGTGCGAGAAGTCACAGTGTCGGCGCCGGCGCCACCCCTCTTTGATCTACCTATCTTACCTATTTTACCTGTTTTCAAACTCGCGCAGGTATCGCTGTCACCCATCACACCTTTTCCAGACAGGGCAGGAAGGTGGGTGTAACGGGAAAGGGGGAGAGGGGCGCGGGAGACTTGAGGATTGTCGGTTAGACGGCGGTGAGACAGGAGGCATTGTCTAGACAAAGATGTCAGTCAACCTATAGTTGAATGCATGAAGAGGGAAAAGTGCGTGGTTGTCATTAACTGTTATTGACTGTGATACCACAGTCGACAATCGCAATCACTCATCACGAGAATGAGAAAAAGAAAGGAGGGAGGGTGGAGGGGGGGGGGGGGGGAGAGTAAGCGGGGGCATTGTCTTACAATAGATAAAGAGATCGAAGAAAACAACTCGCCAATTTTGATGAATGAACGACTAAAGGTGTCAAAATACGCATGGGCCGTTGGTTGATTCATGCCCTGGTCCGGTCACGGTATTGTCGTAGGTCAAAATATTAGAAAGGAATGGAGGGAAAGAGAGAGAAGGGGGACAGAAACTGGGGATACGCTAGATCAAATCATGGAGGTGACACTGATGGAATGATTGTGTTGCATAAATGAATGAGTCCATGAAAGGGGGAAGATGTGAGAGTTTGCACATATAGACGTGATCTAAGTAAGGTATCATAAATCATTCCTAGCCATTCATAATATCACCAACGAGTCACAGAGAGATCAAAGATATGAGAGATTGTACATAAGAACAAGTCAACTTATCTTCAATCAAAAAACAACCACTATAAGCATTATGCTTGTTGTTGTTTACTCAATATGCGTTTCTTTGTAAATAATGCACAAACGTTGAATAAAACAGTTTAAACCAATCAAAAAACAAGAATGGTCAGGTTCTTGAACGTTGTTTTTTTTAAACAAAATAGTATCAACAACCTATACAATAATCTTAGTACAAGACAATACCACCGTTATACGAAGGAGAATCGCCGAACCCAAGAAGGAATAATCGTAGTACAAAGAACCACCCTAGCACACGGACTGGAAACAAAAGGTAGACATCACAGTAGTGGAAGAAGGAGCCACTACAGGATGGAAAGAAATCATTGTGCATCATAAGTTCCGGATGGGGCTGAGATTGCCATAGACCTCTTCAGTTCAGGGAGTGAGCGAAAAGTAAATTGATACATGCATGGAAACAGTACAATTTGCTATTTCACCAGACCACGAAATTTTATTTGCTTGCTTGCGTGCTCTCTTGATTACCTTATTTATGTTTAAACAAATGCATAGAAAGAAGAATATGTGATCGACGCGTCGACATGGGTTTCGAGTATACTGCTGAAGAGTTGGTTTACGTGTACATGTTTTTCTGCAAACAGCAGGTGCAGGAAAACATTTTATGTTTGACAGGTATCATCTATAACAGTGAACTGGTAGCGAAAGAGGAAGACGAAGAAGTGGACTGGTCGTCACCTTTTGGACACGGACGGAAACCTGCTTATGACCAATTGTAATGTACGTCCGTGCATGAACAATGATTGTGTATGATACGAGAAGGAAGTGGAGGAAAGTGGTGATAAAAACTGTGGTGGTGATGATGATGATGATGATGATGATGATGATGATGATGATGATGATGATGATGATGATGATCAAGATCATGATCATGATCATGATGGGATGCAATTATAGGTTTAGCTGTACGTGCGGATATGCTTGCGTATGTTAGTATATGTCTGTCTGTCTTTCTGTCAGTCTGTCTGTCTGTCTCTTTTTCTGTCTCTCTGTCGCTCGGTCTGTCTGCATGTATCTGTGCCTGTTACTCGGTCGGTCGGTCCGTCTGTTCGTCCATTCGTGTAACACTCAAGACACACTACAGAACGCTGTTGCATTTAGTATCACATGAATTGAGAAAGCATGTGGGGGTGTTGTAGCCATGCATATAAAACAGGCGCATCAAAGACTAATACAATATCATTCAGGAAAATGTACTTCAACATACATACATGTTCATTGTCACTACACCCTCCTCAAACGACCTTCACCTGTGACACGCGAACATGCATCGTTGACCTGATGAGAATGTATCCATTCGCATCTCAGTCATTCCTGGACCATCAAGCAATGATAAACTGCGTACATGTGGCAATAAAGAGAAAGGGGGAAAATATTGTTCACCTGCGTACATATGACTGCGAACATGATTGTCATCTACACCAAAATAACCTGTCATGGGGCAGCAATGTGTGACCTCCGAGAGACTAGGTCAGGCACGTGTAGCCTGAAGGGAATTGCGCGCCTAAAAGCGTTAACAGGCACATAGCTGGTTTCACAGCGGCCGTGTCAAGGTTTATGTGGTACAGGGATCGTTTCGACCAATGAATACAAGTTTCGATTGACCCTATCGGTGTTGGTGTTTATTCATGTTGTCCTGGCGCGGAGAGAAAGAGAGAGTTCGAGTCCTCAAGAGACATAGACTTAGAAAGAGAGAGTTAGAGTCCTCAAGAGACACAGACTTAGAAAGAGAGAGTTAGAGTCCTCAAGAGACACAGACTTAGAAAGAGAGAGTTAGAGTCCTCAAGAGACACAGACTTAGAAAGAGAGAGACTTAGAGAAAGAAAGAGAGACAGAGACAGAGTAAGACTGAGAGAGAAAAAGAGACAGAAAGCGAGTGAGACGAAGAAAGAGATGAACAGACAGATGGACAGGCAGACAGATTGACAGACAGACAGACAAAATAGAAACAGTGAGAGAGGCAGTGTGTCTGTGTGTATCTGTTTTCCGTTAAGTTGGACAGACTTCTAACATCACCTAATCTGGCCGTAGTTAGGTGCTAGAAACATATCACACCAACTACGTTCTCTTAATTCCGTCCGGATCACTTCAAAAGAAAAGGCTTAGGTGACCACATTCTGTGTGTCTCGCATTCTCTGTGTTGGGAACTATGAACCTTAAAACACAGGCGCTTCAGAATTATTAACCCTTCCTGATATAACAATTAACAAATACGTGATGTACATATTGAGTGGCTCAGCTATACACTTAATTTGTAAAAGTGTTTCTTGAAAAAAGAAATAAAATAAAGCTATGATCCCTTAATTTCCCATTTATAATCTGACAAAGCAAGTATCTTCCGCGACCCTATCAAATACCAACCCCTCAGTCTCTTTTTCCAGTTCATTTTCCCGTTGGAACAAACGGAATCGCAAAGGAACGCATACCTAATCAAGTTAAAATTGCTCAATTCAATATGACTAAAAACGTTTGTTACTGCGGTAAGATCTGTCTCTCTTTGGCGCAATAATCCAACCCAAGCTTCCAGTTCCTTGAAACAGAACATACAATTCCGCCGTTGCTTACCCTTCGCCTTTTCATGATAGTTTACAATGATGCTGCGATTGTACAGACGGGGAACCTTTAGAAGCAAAGGAATTCGTCTTCAGCTCGATCGTTCTTTAAAATTCATTTACACGTATTTTGAAGAATGTCGCAACTCTACAACATTGTAGAAAACAAAAGTTACAAAGGACATAAGGGACCTTACTTCCCTTGCGTTATACACGGTGGCCATCAAAACAAATGCCACCTTCTGTCATTCTGTGAGTGTGAGAAAGCCTGAATGAAATCGACAGTGAAGGCTGATTTGACAATCGCAGTTAAAAATGTAACATAAAATTGTTAAGAAGAACTTGAGAAGTTAACATATGCAAGGTATATGAAAATAAACTGTTAAAAACAAAACAAAACGAGCAACCACTGATTGATAATGAATATTATGGAAAGTAAATAATAAGGATTGATATTATGAGTGCATTGTTTGTGCACGAGATCACATGTAAACTTCGCAGGAGGGGAATCAAAGGAGTGGGCAACAATCACGGCACACAAACACTCTCTTTTCAAGGTTTTATAGTCGTGATTAGATCCTTAGGGTTGTTAGCTAACACAATAAACAACTAACCCAAACCAATAAAATGAAAATGCACGCAGACACAGCCAACAATGAAAAAACCCTAAACAACAGGAATCAAAAGAACGGTAAACCACGTGAAGGATGACCTACTCAGCCATACCTCTGTTTTCCTCTCTACCGCCTCTTCATTTTTTGGGGCGGGGACGTAGCTCAGTTGGTAGCGCGCTGGCTTTGCAGCCAGTTGGTCGCTATGAGCGTGGGTTCGATCCCCACGTTCGGCGAGAGATTTATTTCTCGGAGTCAACTTTGTGCAGACTCTCTTCGGTGTCCGAACATCCCCGTGTGCACACATGCGCACGAAAAAGATCCCACGTTCACAGCGAAAGTCTCAGGGCTTGGAAAACACGAAGACACGCATGCATCATCTCTCGTCTCTAATTATCATGATCGTATTTTCGATACTTTGACGAGACAAACCAAATGCTGGTGTATCGAAGAAGACAGCCACAGCGGGCTTGTTCGAATCAAAGTATCACACTATATCTTCAGCGTATTACCAATACCTGTCCCAATATAGACCAGTTGGTCTAAGAGGACGTTAAACCCTAATAGTCAGTCTCTTGACTTCACGGCTTCACAACAATCCCCTATACCCTATTTTCCCGTCATGTGTGACCAGCCGACAGCGCAGCTTCCTTGTAATGTATCGCAGAGAGAGAGAGAGAGAGAATTGAATTGAATTGAACTTTATTTTACAAGGATTTAGATTTAAGGCTACGCCTTTTCTTACAATCTGTCCTTGGGACGCATAGACACACAATTATATAATTAAAAAATAAAAAAAAATTAAAAAGTTAAAAAGTTAACCAACAAAAGGAGGTCGGAAAACGTGATAATAAAGATGACGATGATGATGATGATGACGATAATGATGATGATAATGATGATGATGATGATAAAGATGAGGCATGAAGAGCATACATATGTGGTTATTCATAAAATCAAATGCATACTATGCAGGTAATTATAAATACAAGCTGGTGGCAATCGAACATGTAGCAATAGAGAGAGAGAGAGAGAGAGACAGAGAGACAGAGAGACAGAGAGAGACAGACAGACAGACAGACAGAGACAGATATAGACAGAGAGAGAGACACAGAGAGAGTGACAGAGAGAGAGTGACAGAGACAGACTGAGAGACACAGCGACAGACTGAGAGACTGGCACAGCGACAGAGAGAGAGACACAAACATAGAAACAGAGAGAGAGAGAGAGAGAGAGAGAGAGAGAGAGAGAGAGAGAGAGAGAGAGAGAGAGACAGACAGACAGACAGACACAAAGACACAAAGACAGAGAGAGAGAGACACACACACACACAGACAGAGACAGAGAGATAAACAGAGACCGAGACACAATGAGAGAGAGAGAGAGAGAGACAGAGAGAGACAGACAGACAGAGACAGATATAGACAGAGAGAGAGACAGAGAGAGAGAGTGGCAGAGACAGACTGAGAGACACAGCGACAGACAAGAGAGACACAAACATGGAAACAGAGAGAGAGGGAGAGAGAGAGAGAGAGAGAGAGAGAGAGAGAGAGAGACGGACAGACAGACAGACAGACACAAAGACAGAGAGAGAGAGAGACACACACACACACACAGACAGAGACAGAGAGAAAAACAGAGACTGAGACACAATGAGAGACAGGGAGAGACAGAGAAAGACAAGAGAGCGTGTGAGATTGAGAACGAACGAACGAACGAACAAACGAACGAACTTTATTACTCAATGAGAGAGACAGATAGACAGACAGACACAGGCAGAGCGAGAGACTGAGAGACTTGGGGTGAGAGAGACATAGCGAGAGAAAGAGATAGAGATCGAACGAACGAACGAACGAACGAACTTTATTACCGTAGGAGAGAGACAGATAGACAGGACAGACACTTAGGCAGAGCGAGAGACTGAGAGACTTGGGGTGAGAGAGACATAGCGAGAGAAAGATATAAAGAACGAACGAACGAACGAACGAACGAACGAACTTTATTGCTCAAGGAGAGAGACAGATAGACAGACAGACACTTTGGCAGAGCGAGAGACTGAGAGACTTGGGGTGAGAGAGACATAGCGAGAGAAAGAGATGAGAACGAACCAACGAACGAACGAACGAACGAACTTTGTTACTCAAGGAGAGAGACAGATAGACAGACAGACACAGGCAGAGCGAGAGACTGAGAGACTTGGGGTGAGAGAGACATAGCGAGAGAAAGAGATAGAGAACAAACGAACGAGCGAACGAACGAACGAACGAACTTTATTACTCAAGGAGAGAGACAGATAGACAGACAGACACTTAGGCAGAGTGAGAGACTGAGAGACTTTGGGTGAGAGAGACATAGCGAGAGAGAGACATAGCGAGAGAAAGAGAAAGAGAACAAACGAACGAGCAAACGAACGAACGAACGAACGAACGAACGAACTTTATTACTCAAGGAGAGAGACAGATAGACAGACAGACACTTAGGCAGAGCGAGAGACTGAGAGACTTGGGGTGTATGTGACAGACAGTGTGTGTAGTGTTACAGCGCATTATATCTAAGAGCAGGAGAATTCTCACTATGCGCGCGATACATTTCTGGAATCGCGTAGCACAAAGTTGAAATTCCTAAAATAGCGGCCATTGTTGGAGCGCTATCGATTTCCGGAACAGCGCACATGACGAGGTGCAGCTCATTTTCGGAACAGCGCAGATGACGAGATGGGTCACATCACATGATAGGCCTAGTTTCAAAAAAAGCGCAGCTCATTTCTGGAACAGCGCAGATGACGAGCAACGTCACAACAAAATGGAAGCCACCAGTGGCATCGAAGCTGCCAGTGGCAAGCTCAATCGCAACCTTATACTAGGGCGCTCATAGCGCCCTAGAATAAAGTCTTCAGCACTGATATAAAAAAAAACAAGTCGCGTAAGGCGAAATTACTACATTTAGTCAAGCTGTGGAACTCACAGAATGAAACTGAACGCACTGCATTTTTTCCCAATGACCGTAGTCCGCCGCTAGTGCAAATGGCAGTGAAAGTGACGAGCCTGTTTAGCGCGGTAGCGGTTGCACTGTGCTGCATAGCACGCTTTACTGTACCTCTCTTCGTTTTAACTTTCTGAGCGTGTTTTTAATCCAAACATATCATATCTGTATGTTTTTTGAGTCAGGAACCGACAAGGAATAAGATGAAATTGTTTTTAAAACGATTTCGGAAATTTAATTTTAATCATAATTTTTATATTTTTAATTTTCAGAGCTTGTTTTTAATCCGAATATAACATATTTATATGTTTTTGGAATCAGAACATGATAAAGAATAAAGTAAAATGTTGGATCATTTTATAAAAGAATAATTTTAATTACAATTTTCAGATTTTTAATGACCAAAGTCATTAATTAATTTTTAAGCCACCAAGCTGAAATGCAATACCGAAGTCCGGCCTTCGCCGAAGATTGCTTGGCCAAAATTTCAATCAATTTGATTGAAAAATGAAGGTGTGACAGTGCCGCCTCAACTTTTACAAAAAGCCGGATATGACGTCATAAAAGACATTTATCGAAAAAAAGAAAAAAACGTCTGGGGATATCATACCCAGGAACTCTCATGTAAAATTTCATAAAAATCGGTCCAGTAGTTTACTCTGAATCGCTCTACACACACACACACGCACAGACACACATACACCACGACCCTCGTCTCGATTCCCCCCTCTATGTTAAAACATTTAGTCAAAACTTGACTAAATGTAAAAATAGGTCCGCAGACTCAAAACAAATGTATGTACAGTCTGTCGCAGTCAAACCCAACTATTCAGACCTCCAAATTAAATTCTGAGAAAGTCAGGTCTTAAAAAGTTGTTTCTCTTGAAATGGAGTTAATTTTACAGAGAGGGACCCAAAGGGTTTTTAATCGTGATCGTGATTGTTGTTTTTTTTTACCTTTCTGTGACCGTGATTGCCGAAATTTCCATTTCTGTGATCGTGATGGGACTTTGCCCGTGATCCGTGATGACACAAAAAATCAAGTCTCGTGATCGTGATCGTCATTTGTTTTCGTGATCGTGATGGGCATTATTGCAAAGCATTTTATTTTCAACGTACATTTTTCACAGCTGTATCACTCTATGATCCTCTATTCGTCAAGGTGTTTGTGATCGTGAAAACAAAAATCAAGGTAACTGTGATCGTGAAAGCTAAAATTTCCCTTCCCGTGATCGTGATGATACCCCCCCTTTGGGGCCCTCTACAGAGTTTATGACCAGAAAAAACTGTTAAAGCAAGGTCTTAAAAGGGCAGAAGTCTTTAATTGGGGGTATTAACAGGGGGTTCTTGCGTATATTATACTCTTATTCTGGAGATACATGGAGAGCATTAACACTTTTTGTCAGCCTCAACACCTGTAGAGCGGACAATAGCAGCATATTCTTTATCCACCAGATACTCAGACAATCAGAAGGCGCGGCGGAAAGATCAGTTTCCTGTCAGAACTATCTGCTCTCCTTTTGTTGCGGACGCAGGAGGTGTTGATGTATGTAGTAGTCTTTTTGGTCTGCAGTAGGTATGTACAGGTGGGTTTTGGCCTGGATTGGAAGGGGGGGTGTGACGAAGGGTGTCCTGCAGACAGAACATTGAACAGGTTTTTGAAAACATATTGAACGAAGAATTAAACTTATTTGCAGCTTGAATTCAAGAAGTCGTGCACGAGAACAGTTTAAACAAAGTTGGTTTACTTTATAAGTGGGTTTTTTTCAAACAAAAGCAACGGTGAAAAAAAAAATTGGCAACCGCGTTGAGAGCTAAAGGGGAAAACGAAACTGGAAAAGAGAATAGAAATATAACAATGCATTACCAACAGCCCAGGACCACTTGCTTCAAGAACACTTGTTCAATGATAAAGAAGAAGAAAATGTAAGTATTTATCTTGATCATCAGTAGGCGACGACGGCGCTGATGTTGTTGCCATTATTGACGTCGGTCGCAACAACTTCTTAATAATTAGTATCAGCACTGAAGCAGCCGCTGACACACACACAAAATCAATCAATCAATCAACTTTTCTGCTTTTGCATACTGTTCATAAATTTGGAATTGTACACTACAAATCCTGGTTTCGCCTTTGCCGGCTGCGTACTTGTGAAACCGACATAGCTTTTGGACGGTCGGTCAAGGCAAAACATTTCACGGTGGAACTATGCGACACTGTTAGCACCTATTCGTGAGGAGGATAAAAGGTACATGGTATCGTTTTCCAAAGCGGTTTAATCGAGACTGGCAGACTCGTTCACCTCCCCGTGTTTTGTCTACGGTTTCCAGAAGTACAAATAGCACCAGCTCCCTTTGTCACGCAGTCTCATCCATCTTCCGCCCTAACTCGCCATGATAGTTTTATGTCACGTGATAGCAGCTCCGCAGCAGGCAGTCTCGCTTTGAGTTACACAGCGTGGTGTTCAGTTTTCAAAAGCGATGTTATGTCGGGTCATGGGGAAATACTGCATATTAGCACGCCTGTCTGTCTGTCTACTAGCAAATAAAATGAGAATAAGAAGTCCTTGGACAAGGAATTTGGTCTCCTCTATGCTTGCGCTGTGTTACCCGGCACCGAATCAATCAGAATTGATGCTTGGTCATAACGGACACTGCATTCGTGTACATGTACATTAAAACCTGCCATTGACAACCGCACGTGACAGACTAAAACACTGGCATCAAGCAGAAGTAACGCCTGTGACCTGATCTTTTTGACGGTAGCCTGTAACTGTAGAGGAAAATGTTATGTTTCAAGGGCAGCACATCACTATTAAACACACATTTATGGTTCAGAACAGCACGTGAAACGTACACATACTGTGACGCATTTCCATCAGCAAAAGCAGGTGATATTTTGTATTGGAACCTGGTCATCTTGACGGTAGTGAAACTGTGGAGCAAAATGTTATGTCAAGGGTAAGCACGTTACTATGAACCAACAATGTCTCAGAGAAGAACGTGATACACACAAAACCGTGACGCATTTCAGTCCAGCAGCAAGAGGAGGCGATGCGTGTGACTTGGTGGAGTTCGCGCATTCTTGCAAGGGGTCGTAGGTCGTGTTAACGTATTGTCCACAAAGAGCAACACACACGATGGACACCTCCCAAACAGTCTCCCGTTTGTTCCCTCCCCAATTGGCCGCTAATCATGACCCTCGCTTATCTGCCCACCGACCCTCATTCTCTCCCCTGAACCTCTCCCTGACCCTTGACATTGGCAAGACTGACTGGAAGTGGCGGGCGGTTGAGGAAGTTAGGATGAACACACTGAGGTGGTCAAGTTTGAAGAATTGCTGTGTTTCCCCCGACTATAATTAATGATTATACGTGCGCTAGATATTTACTTCATTATTCAGAAGTGGATAAGGGTTTACGAGTGATTATCGAGCAAAGATGCATTGCCGTGTGACGAATGGACAGTGCTGAATTCGTTCCGCCATTAAGTTTCAGTTTCTCAGTGTCAAAACTGAGAGATTTCGGTGTTCGTGTTTGTGCGTGCGTGCGTGCGTGCGTGTGCGCGTGTTAGTGTGACGCTTGTTCTTACGCATGTTCAGTCGGTTACTGAAAAATTAAATAGCATGACCAAAGACGGCGATAGACTTAGAGAGATGGGACACAGACAGACTGACCAAAATAACAAAATGACACAAAGACAGGTAGACATAAGAGTATAACCAGACAGAGACAGAGGCAGATGTCAAAACAAACGAGAAGGCAGCCAGAAACGTCTAAAAGACAGACCGGCAGACAAGACAGAACTAATTGAATGGGCGGCCTTGCAGGGGTGTATAGGTGACAAAGATGGATATAGACAGACATGAAGACAGACGGGAAGACAGGCAGGTAGTTACTAAAAAAAACAAAAACCACTCAGCACTTAAACAGGACGCAAACCTTGGCAGACATATAAACAAACAGACACTGAAACACACACACACACACACACACACAAAGACACACACACTCACACACACGCGCACGCACGCACGCACACACGCACGTACAAACGCACGCACAAACGCACAAACACACACACACACACACACACACACACACACACACACACACACACACGACGACGACATCACCATGTACAGCCACCTAGTCAGTGACAGAATACGCAGAGCCAAACGAGAAGCACACAGCTAAGGTGTTTTTAGGTGCATCATGGCAGCAGCAAAGGTGACAGTAAAAGAACCTTCTTCAGGCTTTGTCCCCTACATATACCACTCAAAAGAATTCAAGGGACACTTTAAAAATCATGTACCAAGAACGAAGTATTTGGAGTCTGACAATGACATTTTGTCAAGTTTTAGTTAAATTAGTTGTGCGGATGTGGCAAATGTGAAAGCTTCACAACAGATATCGAATGACCGGATACCATCCGGTGAAAGAGGGTAGCCATTTTTTCTTCTCTTAAATCAGGAGACAATCCAGGGCCTGCTCAAGATGGTCAAACACGCCTCTCGCACTCGAAGGATTGTTCTTTCGAGACTAGGCTCAATTTCGGAGAGTCTCCTATTGTATTGGCTGCCTTTTGAGTACCAGGAACTTGACTAGCTGTGCAAATAAAACCGCCCGCAGAAAAATAGCTGAGAAATAGCTCAGTTGGTAGCGGCGCTGGCTTCCAAACCAGTTGTCTCTTTCGGCGTGGGTTCGATCCCCAAGTTCGGCGAGGGATATATTTCCCAAAGTCAACTTTTTGCAGACTCTCCTCGGTGTTCGAACACCCCTGTGTCCACACACGTGCACGATTGAAAGAACCCAAGTTCACAGCGAAAGTCTCAAGGCTTGGAAACATGAATACACGCATGCAGCGGGAAAAAAAGGGAATCGCCGGTTGAGATGCGACACAGTAAGCCAGAATTAAATTTCAAAAAGGTTTTGGGCTAACTGATGCCTTGTCAAGTGAATATTGGCTGTTCATCATGCCCCATGAACCAGCAGGAAAAAATGTCCGAGCGGAGTCTGTGCGCCATGACGTCTAGAATTCAGGCCAGAAACCGAGAGCCAAGTTGTTACCAACTGATCTGCAACAGTTACAACCGCCCCTGTTGTGCACTGTCAAAAACAGGCAATATCAATGAATTTGACAATGAGATTGGTCTTCATACGGTTGATTGTCGTCTTGTTTGGTTGTTACCCGTTGACATCCAGACCGTCTATGTTTTTATGGTCTGTAAATGGTATGGGAGAAAAGTATCAATACTTTATTAAACAAGTGGCTGATTTGAAGCCATCTTACAACTGTTATCATGGAAACACCTTTGATGCTCCGATTGTTTGTAAAGCGTGCTAAGAAGTAACACTGAGGCTGGTCAGTCACTTTGGGCCCAAGTCCCGCCATTTAAAAAGTAACGACAAGCAAAATAATGACTGGAAAATGTTCAAAGAAGCTATAGGTTTCATATATATATATATACACTAGAATGAATACCCGCTTCGCCGGGTAGCCGGCTTCGCCGGGAAGAAGTACTTAGAGCCATACGCCGGCTTCGCCGGGTCCGAACAATGGACCCGCCAAGCTTAGGTCCCTCCCAGATTCGTGGAATGGGAACAGCACAAAAATGATTCAGTGGCCATAATGCCATTCCTGACCATATCGAGTCCCATCCTTGTCGACGAATGTAACCGTGTTAATCACCTTTGGAGGCGAACTCCACTCAAACAGGACTGAGCAAGTTAGAGCTTATCTCTAAGCCCTTTTGAACTGTTATGGCTTCTCAAAGGAAGGCCAGTACATAAAATTACACAAAAGCCGCCAGACCACATCACAAACAGAACTGAACAATGCACAGGTGTTGCTCACATAGAGACACACACACACACACACACACACACACACACACACACACACACACACACACACACACAAACACAGAGAAGCCGTATCTATAGAGAGATCTATGACAGTGTATTTTTCGCGTGGCTATAAATTGATTCGACCTTTGCACTTTTACAGTGAGGATAATTTACGGGTCCAATTTACGTTCTGGACACTGCGGTGACCTTCTAAAAATAGTAACAGAACGCCGGGAATATCCGAAGATGCCCCCTTCACACTACAGTGCACCATACGAAGGAAGGGAGGTAAACGCTGAAAACATGGAGAAGATGAGAAGATAAGGAAGAGTTACTTATAATGGTGAAATGAACTCAAAAACCAAATTCGGTTCAGCGCTGCGCGCTGAGAGCACGTGTTGAAATATCTCATCGATGATATTGTGTCCGGGGTGTAGCTGAATACGGTGTCCAAATTTGAAAAAGATCCACCGAGAACTTTGGCTTTGGTGTGTCGGTATGGGGGCCCGGGTAGCTGAGGTGGAACCAAAATAGCTGAGGTGGAACCAAAATCGGTTCAGCGCTGCGCGCTGAGAGCACGTGTTGAAATATCTCATCGATGAGGTTGTGTCCGGGGTCTCTCTGAATAAGCCCACCAAATTTGAAGCAGATCCATCGAGAACTTTGGCCGTGCATCGCGAAGACACAGATACACAGACACACACACAGACACACAGACAGACACAAGTCGTATATATATATATACATTATGAGTTTATAGTTCTCGTATCCTGGTTGATGAGAAATACAATCAAGAATTCAACTTGAAATGTCATTACTTTTTTATTTTTTTTTATTGAGCGCCATTTTGCATTTTCTGTTTGAACCATGACTATCCCTAAGTTTGATCCTTTTTTACTTGTTGCTGATCAGCAGTTCAAGCAATGCATCACAGTTTCAGGGTTTGTTCTGAAATTGTTTTGAGTAGTATATACGCCGCGTTCAGGGAACTGTCGTACGGTCGTCTCTTGGCCCTATTCGCATTGTTGACATACCACACACTTCGTGGGTTGCCCATCAAACGCGCCATGTAAGCCACCAGAGTCATGTAAACCACCTCCCCTTAGGGCTCGCGTTAACCAATCAGAGCACTCAGCTGGTTGGAAAAACCCTGGAGAGAAAAGGCAGGGGGGGGGGGGGGGGCTGGGGACAACTCTGTGGTGTAGGGTCTGCTGTCCTGGCTGTCCTCTCTCTCTCTCTCTCTCTCTCTCTCTCTCTCTCCTCTCAGTCTTTCTCTCTCGCCTCAAAACCCGATCCACTCCTCGCCCTGTACTTACCTTATTCGCTTGTCGCGCTGTGAGGTCGAGGAAAACATACAGAAATACATTCGACAACTTGAGAAGGCAGCTGACAAAGAGAGAGAGAGAGAAGAGAGAGAGAGAGAGAGAGAGAGAGAGAGAGAGAGAGAGAGAGAGAGAGAGAGAGAGAGAGATGGGGGGGTCAGAGAGAGAGACAGAGAGAGACAGACACAGGGACAGAAGAATTGATAGAGATAGGAAAATATATCAATCAATCAACCAATCAATATGAGGCTGATATCGCGCGTATTCCGTGGGTACAGTTCTAAGGGCAGGGATTTTTTTTTTATGCAATTTATATCGCGCACATATACTGTTCAAAAAAAGAAACGCATAGCTTGTAATATTTGGTTAATTTAGTTATATGGCTACAAGGATATCCACCAAACTGCAGAAAATGTTTATCTGGTCGTCGACCTTTCGTCCATTGCCACAAGTGAGCTCTGCACGTGACGCATGCGTTATCAGTGGCTACAATGTCAAAATTGCTCATTTGGCATGACCACTCGTCATGCTTCAGTGTAATCTCGTGAAACTCGGGGAATATTGAGCTCTCACCATGTCTTCCAAAACCCATAAAAGCGGATTGTTCGCCACAAAGAAATCAGACGACAATTCAGCGACGAAAGATGGCCCGATTGAGCAGAGAAGACCGCCAAATTGCATTGGGTCGTTTACAAGCAAGCCAAAGTCAAAGTGCAATCGCCAGGCACTTCCACGTGTCCCAGAGCACCATCAGTAGACTGTGGGTCAGTTTTCAAGCCACTGGCTCCGTTGCTGACTTGCCACGAGCGGGAAGACCAAGGGCGACAACTGCTGCTCATGACCGCTTCATACGGCTCCGCCACCTCCGGAATCGTTTCCTGTCGGCCTCATCTTCTGTCCAGGCTCTCCCCGGGCCACACCGATTATCGGACCAGACCGTGCGGAACCGCCTGCATGAAGCTGGTTTGAGAGCTCGCAGACCTCACAGAGGAGCTGTCCTCACCCGCCGCCATCGCCAGAACCGAGTGCAGTGGGGCAACCAGCACCTTCGCTGGACCGTCCGGAATCACTGGAGACACGTGTGGTTCAGCGACGAGTCCTACTTCCTGCTCCAGCGACATGATGGTCGGAGGAGGGTCTACCGGAGAGTAAACGAACGTTACGCGCCCAACTGTGTGGATGAGGCACCCGTTCATGGTGGTGGAGGCGTCATGGTGTGGGGGGCGATCAATACCGCTGGAAGGAGCACCCTGGTGCACGTCCAAGGGCGCATAACTGCCCAGCGATACGTGGAGGAAATTCTGCGCCCACACGCCCTTCCTCTTCTGGCTGACCAGGATGCCATATTCCAGCAGGACAACGCTCGCCCGCACACAGCACGACTCACCACCCAGTTCCTCACCGACCACCATGTCCAGGTGCTTCCCTGGCCATCCATGTCGCCAGACATGAACCCGATAGAACACCTCTGGGATGAATTGGACAGACGTGTGCGCAGGCGAGAAGAAGCGCCGGCAAATCACCGCGATCTATTGCAGGCACTTCAGGAGGAGTGGGACACCATCCCACAGCAAGATATCCGGCATCTGATCCAGTCCATGCCCAGAAGGTGCCGGGCAGTTGTTGCTGCTCAAGGCAGTCACACCCCCTACTGACTTGACAGCCTCGGCACCCAATCGTATTGATTGACTGATTGATTTGAAGATGCAAATGAACTGTGTGTGCATTCAACTGTGTCCATACCAAATTTCAAACAAATAATCTAAATATTGGATTTTCTGTTAATTTTTTCGAAAAATAAAACAAATTTGGCAAGTAGCAACTATGCGTTTCTTTTTTTGAACAGTATATTTATTCAAGGCGCAGGGATTTATTTATGCCGTGTCAGATGGAATTTATTTACACAATACATCACGCATTCACATCGGCCAGCAGATCGCAGCCATTTCGGCGCATATCCTACTTTTCACGGCCTATTATTCCAAGTCACACGAGTATTTTGGTGGACATTTTTATCTATGCCTATACAATTTTGCCAGGAAAGACTCTTTTGTCAATCGTGGGATCTTTAACGTGCACACCCCAATGTAGTGTACACGAAGGGACCTCGGTTTTTCGTCTCATCCGAAAGACTAAGCAATATACACGCACGCGCGCACGTACACACGCACGCAGGCGGACTGACGGAAAGAGAGGCAGAAAAGACAGAGGGAGAGGGGAGGGATTGAAGGTAAAAAGCTTTGTAACCCGTACAAAAGAGACAGACAGACAGACTAAAGAAAGAGAGTGCAGCTTTTGGACCGCTTGGAGCTGAAAGTGCGCCGTCGCTTGATATACCCCCTCCCCCACCTTCCCCCGGCTCTCCCGACTACCCTCCACACACCATACCGCTCTCACACAGGTAAAGAGGAACTGCGACACAAAGATAAGCAATAGAAAATCGTCTGCTCGGCAAAAAAAGTCGATCCATCCACATTTATTTTTAATTTATTTTTTAATGTTCTCAGATTTGATCAAGTCGAAGACTGATCAGTCATGCAAGCACAGTTTGTCTTGCATGCATTACATAATCTTCTTGATGTTTGTCGTATTTCCCTACAGAATGTCTCGCGTTAATTGCATAGCTTTAACGACTCGGCGTTTGAATTCTTAAGCTTGTTGTATATATATGGGTATAACGCTGAAGTAGTTATGCGTCATGCGAAAGACCAAAAATTCAAATAATATTGTTTAAAAGCAATAAAATCCCAAATAACTCGTTTTAATGTTTCAAATTATTAGAGGGCAAAACCTTAAAACGACGAAGTATCTGCGAATTAATATCTATAGTCTAAGTCTAACACTTATTGCTTGCAGTCGAGCCAGTTACTAAGACCGCACTTACAATAATTAAATTTGAATAGCCTTTTTTGTTTGTTTTTTTGCAGGCGCGTGTTTTTTTTGGTTTTTTTTATGATAAATGATGTGATATGGTTCTACTGGTTGTATTCACTCAAGTTGCTGTGTTGCGTTCCTCTCATGCAGCTTCCCAGTGAGATACGGTTTGACGACTGACTATCTGTCTACCTGGCAGTGCTTGTTCTTAAATAGGCTAATTAACATCAGTGACCGTGCCATTCTGCCTTCTGACTCGACTTGCTTGCCGACTTGTTTGTTTGTGTGTGTGTGTGTGTGTGTGTGTGCGTGTGTGTGGTGTATGTGTGTGTGTGTGTGTGGGTGTGAGTGTGTGTGTGAGCGCGCGCGTGTGTGTGTGAGCGCGCGTGCGTGCGTGTGAGCGAGCGTGCGTGCATGCGTGCGTGGGTCTGTCTGTTTGGACTGTTTTTTTCCCTCTTCTAGTTGTTAAAGATAGCAGACCACGCCCCCCTCCCCCCTCCCCCCTCCAATCCCATCCATCAATAGACCACTAGTAAATATATGTTCCACCCCAACCTGTTTCGTCTCCCTCTCCCATGTGTCTCGGATTGCGTACCCGTCTGCCCTAGTATTCCACCATTTAAAACTCCATGCAAACGGTATTTCCAGTCGATCTCCAGCAGCTAGTCTAGCCGAGTCTGCATGTCATTAATTCCGACAAACAATGGAAAGTCTGGCTGACCTTACATGGTCTCGGTTCACAAACGGTTCATTTCGTGACCTGTCGCTTTGAGAGCGGTGTGAGGATTTATGAGGAAGGAATTATAACGGCACTTCAGTTGCGTTTCTTTGTTCTTGTATAGTTGTGGTTGTAGCAGGCCCGGGGAGAGGAAAGACTGGAAAAAGCAATGAGTGTATCGCAGTTGTTGACCTTTTTTTCCTCTTTCTTTTATTGCAACAAGTAGCGGTTGACTTTAGACTGCAACCATACAAGAGGTTGATCATCATCTATATCCGTAGGTCCGTCCGTCCGTCCGTCCGTCTGTCTGTGTGTCCGTAATAAAAACCAAGAAGGGCAAAGCCCATACGACTCACATGCTTGACCTCGACCTTTAGGGTAACTAAACCTAGCAATGACATACACTAAGAACTGCTTTACACATTTTTCCTACCAAAATACATGTGACCTTTACCCAAGGTCAAGGTCATCCAAGGTCATGCAACACAAAGCTGTTAATTCAAGACATAGGAAGTACAATGGTGCTTATTGGCTCTTTCTACCATGAGATATGGTCACTTTTAGTGGTTCACTACCTTATTTTGGTCACATTTCATAAGGGTCAAAGTGACCTTGACCTTGATCATATGTGACCAAATGTGTCTCATGATGAAAGCATAACATGTGGCCCACATAATTTTTAAGTTTGAAACAGTTATCTTCCATAGTTCAGGGTCAAGGTCACTTCAAAATATGTATACAATCCAACTTTGAAGAGCTCCTGTGACTTTGACCTTGAAGCAAGGTAAACCAAACTGGTATCAAAAGATGGGGCTTACTTTGCCCTATATATCATATGTAGGTGAGGTATTCAATCTCAAAAACTTCAGAGAAAATGGGAAAAATGTGAAAAATAGCTGTTTTTTAGGCAACATTTATGGCCCCTGCGACCTTGACCTTGAAGCAAGGTCAAGATGCTATGTATGTTTTTTGGAGCCTTGTCATCATACACCATCTTGCCAAATTTGGTACTGATAGACTGAATAGTGTCCAAGAAATATCCAACGTTAAAGTTTTCCGGACGGACGGACGGACGGACGACTCGGGTGAGTACATAGACTCACTTTTGCTTCGCATGTGAGTCAAAAACTATCCCTTATAACTCCGGCGTTTGTTGCCTGCTTTGCTTGAAATGTCCCCACAAATTTTCCATATAGGGAAGGCAATTCTCATGGCAAATTTTAGCCATCTCTATTTTAAGAGCCGCCGGTTGTCTATCAGACACACGTTTGATAGCTCATGGCGTCGGCGTTTATTGCAGTTTCACTTGAAACTTGACATGAGAGTTACCATTCCTTTTGCAAATCTGTGGGCAACTTTTCAGCGAATCAGCTGACACTGAAATTCTGGAGTTATAAATATTATATAAGCACTCTCTGATTTAAATATTATAAATAAGGTTATTAGTACATCAACTGATTTCCCAAATTCTTAAGAGACTATTTATCTTCAGGGACTGTTTTTTTCATAATATTTCTTATATTTCTCTGTGAACCTGGATTAAATGTATGAGAGAGGCTGTATTAAGATGTGTTCCAAAAGAGTCTATGCTGGTTATCATTATATATATTTTGTCTTCCGATATGCCCCATGATTTTGTGTTTGTTGTTCACCGTGTTCAAAAGAGCAATTTACAGACTTGTTCGTTAAAATATCAAGTATCAGTCTCAACGGCGCTTTGAATCCAGGTCAGTCAAACCATTCAAAGCACGCAGTACTTCTTCCACTTTTGCAACCTAAAATTCTTACGAGGTAAGACGCACAACCAGGAAGACATCTGCGCTACCATAAGATTATGACGATACAAAGGAATTTCATTAAAAACAATCACATCAAGTTGAACCTACTCTCCGGCGGTGCATACGATGCAAGGTCAAGCCTGCAGGTAAAAGTACAAATCAAAACATAAACAGATAACAAACATTGCATTCTTCACCCGTCACAAGTCGCTGAACACAAGCTATTCAAAAGCTGTTCAAACAAACCAGAATCTAGGCGAAGATGTACATGTATCTCAATTTACATTCAAGCTCCTCTTATCTGATTGGAAAAGAATTTGTAACTCCCCTATATTTTCAAGAGTCACGGTATGCGACCCTGACCCACCAATGGTCCCTGATCCCCGCCCGCACACGGGATATAGGCCTAATGTTTCTGTTTCTGTCCGTGAAATAACACCCTCTGGTCGCCATTCCTCGCATGTTTCCTCCATCTACCTGTGTGGTTTAAGCAGCGTAATCGATGTTGGTGTTTATCTTTACCTCAGTCCGATCTGGACTGCTACCCCTTCTCTCCCGCCCTCTCCGCATCCCAACCACTTCCACCCCCACGTACAAACTATATGTAACCCATCCTACTCCTAGACTCGACTTTTCTATTTTAATCGCGATCAAAACATTCACTTACAAGCTTGGTGTTTGCAGGATTGACGCAGGTCCTTCGCGCTTCTGCTGACTAAGCAGAAAGTATAATTCAATGAGAACATGTAAACAAATTGAAGTCTCACCAATAATCTTGATGAATGTGGTCTTACAGATTCGAGAGTGTGCTTTTAATTTGTAGGTTCATCCTCACTTCGCATCAATATGACTGTGAATTTTGGGTGATGAGGACAAAAAGAATGTTTTCAGAGTAGGGTAAAGAAAAACTATTGAGTGCGCACAGTAATAATGATGGATGTTCGTTATTGCTCTGCATCGATTATGACTGTGCACTTTGAGTGATCAGAACGAAGAGATTGTTAACATTGTGTTCTATCCATGCAAGTTCTTCTTCTTCTGCGTTCCCGATCCATGCAAGTAAAACACCATCCGGGCACATTGAATACTGCTGATGCAGCATGTGTCACGGGCACAGGGCGCCTACACTACCACGTGAGTGTGTCTCAAAGACAAGCTGTGAGGAGTTAGGAAATAAACGACGACTGCTTTGTAATTTTGTGATGCTGTTTTCTCGCTGAATATCTTCAACAACAGGATCGCGGAAATAAAGGGAGTTAAAAACTATAAATATAGGCAACAACATAGTAAGTGAGAGTTATGCGAAACCAGTCTCCTGGCAACCTAAGAGAAAGAAAAGCATTTAAAGGAACAAACGACGTTCATCTTCTCTTTTTTTGTGAGAATTAAGGGAAAAAGACTAATGCTTTGGCATTCGATGATGAAGTTCTTTGCTCAATAACCCAAAGAACAGATAGTCTACAAAAAGGTAAAAAAATAAAATAAAAAAAATTAAAAAAAGATGCGCGAACAGTAAAACACGAAGGGATGCTACAAGACAGTATCCAATGTGGCTATAAAACATGACCGATAGAAATGAGAATGTTCAGATCACAGTACAAAGCTGTACAGATAGAGGCAGTATACTCTTCAAAATCCCTTCACTGAATACACGGATTTGCTGCACTAGTGTGTCCAAGAGATGCTTCTTAGCGATATCGCGGCTGACACAGTGGAACAAACCCTGAAAGCAATCGCAGAGAAAAGACATGAAAGGCATTCCTAGTTCCGCTTGCTCTCTCTGGACAGCGGACTGGATGGACAGGACCACCAAGGTGTGACTCTGTGATTGGTCTGGTTCGTGTGGTCAGTGGACGTCAACATCACTGAGTCAAAACAGAAGGCTAGATTCAGTCCTACAATTGTTTTTCGTTTGGTGTTTGCTTTTTACATTTAGTCAAGTTTTGACTAAATGTTTTAACATAGAGGGGTAATCGAGACGAGAGTCGTGGTGTATGTGTGTGTATCTGTCTGTCTGTGCGTGTGTGTGTGTAGAGCGATTCAGACCAAACTACTGGACCGATCTTTATGAAATTTGACATGAGAGTTCCTGGGAATGATATCCCCGGACAGGTTTTTCATTTTTTCGATAAATACTTTTGATGACGTCATATCCGGCTTTTTGTAAAAGTTGAGGCGGCACTGTCACACCCTCATTTTTCAATCAAATTGATTGAAATTTTTGTAAAGCAATCTTCGACGAAGGCCGGACTTAGGTATTGCATTTCAGCTTGGTGGCTTAAAAATTAATTAATGACTTTGGTCATTAAAATTCTGAAAATTGTAATAATTTTTTTATATAAAACGATCCAAATTTACGTTCATCTTATTCTACATCATTTTCTGATTCCAAAAACATATAAATATGTTATATTTGGATTAAAAACAAGCTCTGAAAATTAAAAATATAAAAATTATGATCAAAATTAAATTTCCGAAATCGATTTAAAAACAATTTCATCTTATTCCTTTTCGGTTCCTGATTCCAAAAACATATAGATATGATATGTTTGGATTAAAAACACGCTCAGAAAGTTAAAACGAAGAAAGGTACAGAAAAGCGTGCTATGCAGCACAGCGAAACCACTACCGCGCTGAACAGGCTCGTCAGTTTCACTCCGTTTTGCACAAGCGGCGGACTACGGTCATTGTGAAAAAAAGCAGTGCGTACGGTTTCACTCTGTGAGTTCCACAGCTTGACTAAATGTAGTAATTTCGCCTTACGCGACTTGTTTTCTTTTCTTAGGCGGTTGATTGCTGTGGTGGGGGGAGTTTTTTCCCCGTAGTTGTTGTCGCTGCTGCTGGTTTTTGGCTCACGTAAATGTAGCCTATGCGATGCTAACTTTTGTCGGTCTGTGCGTGTGTATGTGTGTGATAGAAACTTTAACATTTGACTGAACACCGAAATACTAATTTTACCTGGTTATTATCCAAGCAACAGCTTCAAAGTATTGAAGCAATGATCAACATTTCGTCGGCACGTATGTAGTTAAAGTGTGTATCCAAAGAAAACGGGTGGTGGTTTTTTGGGTTTTTTTTTTTGGGGGGGGGGGGAGTAAAAACAGGTGACTGGTTTGTGTCGTGTGTGGTATGTAGACCAGGTCAGGGGTCAAGGTTAAGTCAGATCGCGTGAAGGATTGTGGTATAGATACAGTTCTCACCCAGCTGCAGTTCGCCGATTCGGAAAAGACGATTTCACATTGTTCGGTTTCGTAGCCCCAGAAAAATAGATAAAGAAGATACCAAAGGAGATTTCCTACAGGTTGATCTGCACAGCGTGTTTCCAGTGTGTGCGCGAGGAAGCGCTGTCGAAAGCGCAGTGTCGATCTGGCAGTCGTGTCCCCGTAAGTATAGTGGGGCTCCTATGTTGCAAAATCATTCAAATCATGCAACAAACACCAAATTAAGCAAATATGAAGAGTTTTATGTGCTTAACAAAACCTGATACAGAGCCATCGCGAAAAATAAAAAAATGGGTAGTTTTTAAACAATTTTTCAAAATGGCCGCCAGTGTAAACGGTTGGGTATGTTAGGCATATTTCACTTCATGTGATTAACAGCAAATTTGGCGTAAATGGACATTTGCTTTTGCTTAACAAAACCTGATACAGAGCCACCGTGAAAAAATTAAGAAATCAGTAGTTTTTTTACAATTTTCAAAATGGCCGCCAATAAAAGGGTATTTAGGCATTTTTGATGCTACAAGACATTCTCTTGCAATAGAAACTAACACAAACACATTTTTAAACAAACAATACATGTATTGTTGGTGCAGAGAATGATTGGACGGTGTGGGTGGCAGGGTTGAAGAATTTGTGGATTACCTAAACTGTGCAAAAATAAATATATTGCACCAATTTTCATACCAAAACGAAAACATTCATTCCTGTGCTGTTATATTCAATGTATGCTATTGAGGGCACTCAACTTGGCTAACTGGAACACTTTTAAGATAAAAGGTGGCCTTTACATGGGTTATTTGACCGCCGCCCAAATAAGGGTACCCCCAAAATAAAACTGATAAAAATGTAATGTATCAACTCAAAAGTCGACTAAAATTCATAATCGCTGTATTTCGAAAACGTTGTTTGTTCTCATGTGTTTACACAACTAGCACATTCCGGCAAGTGTCTATACTCAAAAGAAACTTTGGCAGTACTTGAAACAACCATCTGTCATATATATACATGCGAAGTCAAAAATATGTGGGATGTAAGCCAACAAACCTGTGGCAGTTTTTAAAATATTATTTCGTGAAGATTTGAAAGTGTACTCAAACGGTTGAACTACGCCTCGTGCGTAGACACACATTCCTGAAAGTTTCAACGCAACCCACTTGGTCATTGCTAAAATACATGGATTTTAGTTGACTTGGGTATCCCTCAAATTTGACACATAAACATCTCATCCGTGAGATCGACACATACATCAGTAGGTACAATGGCACAACACTAGAAATATGCAAGATGGCTAAATAAAAAAACCTGTTCTGGATGGATAATCAAGTTGACTTTCTCTTCGTATACAACAGTGACCCAGTTGTGCCTCAGGAATTGTCGTCGGCTTTTTAAAAGGTACCCGAAGTTTTTGTCACATCTCTTTGTCACGTCAAGGGTATCCTTATTTTGACGGCGTAAATGATGATGTTAAAAAAAATGTGCCAGATAGCGAAGATGCGAGCCTTTAATGGCATAGACAGTTTGAATAAAATGACACAGGAATAAAAGTTTGAGTTGGGGTATGAAAATGGGTGCAATAATATTTTTGCACAGTTTAGATGTTGACAGTTTTCACAGGCATGCAAGCACATTTGCAGAGAGCTGTGCTCTGCAGTCCTTCTTAGCAGCATTTGCAACGTTTTGTTGTACAGCTCTTCTTGCAGGCACACCTCGTGAGTTCTCGGCACACGCTGGATACCTCTTGAAAGCTCGTCCAGAATGACTCCCACTTTCCAGCCTTGAACTGCCAGCCCACAGAGTTTGGAAGTCTAATAGGTAGATGGCTCTTCTCAATCTCATGTCCTGCAGCAGCACCTCACTTGTAAGGGGATTATGGTCAATTTGGCAGCTCTTTTTACTGAAGAGGTACCGTCTAGCACTGTTTACACCCAGTACGTTGCTGGTTTTGTCCTACAGATGTACACCAAAAAGCTCTTGTGCTGCCCTGTCAGTGGTACTCAGCTTACAAAGAGGAGCAGACAACCTGAAGAAAGTTTGAGTGACGTCTTCAAATGCTTGCCATACTTCCCAAGCCTTCTGATTCCCCAATACCATTGAAGAACGACATAGTGTCACAGCCTGTAAGGCTATGCAAAATGGGCAGACAGGGTGACTTCTCTTGGCCAATGGCTTTGGCAATGTGGCGATACACTTCACGAGCAGAAAAAAACGCAACACAGCTGGAATGAGAAGCAGACTGTCTGGCCTCCTCTACATCCATGGTGCAGGAAATCAGCCTGGGGTACCCTTCACACAAAAGATGAAAAGTGACATTTTTATTTGAATGTATTTGAATAATGTTTACTATCTCAGAGAGTCGGTCAAAGCCGGGTTAGCAAGTCTTCACACAACAGACCAAAATGAAAGAAAATTGTATTTCATGAATTCGTATAATTCTTACTGTTTCAGGTTAAAAAACAAACAAACACAGTTTCCAGTGACCCAACTGATTCTGGAATCTTTCTGACCGCTACATTTATTCGCTTCAAACAGTCGCTAACAGAATGTTGACCATAGTGAGGGTTCGTACGTTAAACCCATCAAATTCACAGAGGTCGCTTACAAATGATGTGCAAACATGTTCCAATTAATACAAATAAAAATATCTTACTGTTAAGATGTAGTAGGTAACAAACCTTGATACAGTAGTACTACTACTAGTGAAATCGGCTCCCTTCTGTGGCACCGGAATAAATGCAGAACGCTTGTTCCCACAACCGGCATGTGGTGTAACTCTTGTATATATCCTGTAAAAATAAAATTCACACCAATGCACGGTCAACTTCAAATCTTAAGCAAAAGGATGAGAAACAAGCAACAAACCAAAATTGTAAAACTCAAAGAGCGGTACCTCTTCATTTTTCAAAACCACTTATCTCATTTGATTAGCATACACTGTATGCTTTTGTCTGTTACCTACCGTCTTTGAAAGTTTGATCACAACACTGTAAAGACATGGGGAGTGGAGTGTTTTTATCTCCAGCTGGTCATCCTACTATCTGGCCTACCCTCACTCAGTTTTTGACTCTACCCCTCCCCAACTTATGGAAGCCACGGTCCTTAACGTAGGCAGGACTAATCATTTATCATACCATGAACAATCTCTTTCTCCTCGCCTTTTATTCAAAGTTCGTTTAATCTGTTTAAAATCACCAGCGTGGCGATCATGATTTCCTTACTTGTAATCAACAGATAGATCTAGATCTATCAGCATCACAATCCAGCTGATGAGCTATTGCAAGATTAAACAAAGTCTCTGCATTTCAGCGCTTCACCCGATGAATAACAGACCCCAGGGGAGAATTAAACAGTAAAATGATGTGACATTGGTGAATGGATGCGTATTCTTGAAAACTTACCTTCAGAAACGTTGCTTTCGCTCAAATCAAAACACGCAATGTTGCGGAGGCCGCCATCTTGAATTTTCATGCTGCGGATATATAAAATTCTAAAAACGATCAAATTAAATACCAGAACACAAAAATACCCATAAGAGTATTTATGTCATGCATGTGTTATCAGCAGACAACTTCTGGTGCATGGTAAACCATTGAATTTTACATTTGCTGAGTTGGGAATATTTACTGCTGAGCGCTTTTGGTACGAATTTCGTCTGCTGTAAATGCAGCCTTTTATTCCCTATCAAAGACAAAAAAAACAATTTCTGAAGTGGCTCTGTATCTGAAATCCCTTAAATAATTATAAGGAACAATATCACAAAGTATGGTGTTTGTTGCAAGATGTGAATGATTTATGAGTGCGTCTGCAACATATGAGCCCCACTATAGGCTACACTGGACAGACAGATCTAGATCTAGTGTCTGGCACTCTTGCACCGTGTCTGCTTACTGTGTGTGTGTGTGTGTGTGTATGTGTGTGACGGAGTGAATGAGTTTGTGTTATTGTTTGTCGATTTCTTACGGGAGCCTTGAAGGCTTCGCCTCTTGTTTTCTATGTGTTTGTTTGCTGTAGTTGTGTGTGTGTGTGTGTGTGTGTGTGTGTGTGTGTGTGTGTGTGTGTGTGTGTGTGTGTGTGTGTGTGTGTGTGTGTGTGTGTGTGTGTGTGCGTGTGTGTGTGTGTATTATATCAATCAATCAATCAATATGAGGCTTATGTCGCGCGTATTCCGTGGGTACAGTTCTAAGCGCAGGGATTTATTTTATTTTTTCAATTTTTATTCAAGGCGCAGGCATTTATTTATGCCGTGTGAGATGGAATTTTTTTTTTTTTTACACAATACATCACGCATTCACATCGGCCAGCAGATCGCAGCCATTTCGGCGCATATCCTACTTTTCACGGCCTATTATTCCAAGTCACACGGGTATTTTGGTGGACATTTTTATCTATGCCTATAGGCTACAATTTTGCCAGGAAAGACCCCAATGTAGTGTACACGAAGGGACCTCGGTTTTTCGTCTCATCCGAAAGACTAGCACTTGAACCCACCACCTAGGTTAGGAAAGGGGGGAGAAAATAACGGCCTGACCCAGGGTCGAACACGCAACCTCTCGATTCCGAGCGCAAGTGCGTTACAACTCGGCCACCCAGTCCCTATATGTGTGTATAATGTGTGTATTATGTGTGTGTGTTTGTGTGTGCGCGCGCGTCTCGGTGAGTTAGTGTGTGTGTGTGTGTGTGTGTGTGTGTGTGTGTGTGTGTGTACGCGGTGTAAAAAAATCCTGACGTCAGCTTTTATGATTACATGGTGACATCGCTGAAAAGACCTTTTCAGACAATATCTTTGATGCTGTTTTGAGTCTGCATCATGATTGCATTTGTGTACACAACATTGGGGTGTGCACGTTAAAGATCCCACGATTGACAAAAGGGTCTTTCCTGGCAAAATTGTATAGGCATAGATAAAAAAAATAAAAATGTCCACCAAAATACCCGTGTGACTTGGAATAATAGGCCGTGAAAAGTAGGATATGCGCCGAAATGGCTGCGATCTGCTGGTCGATGTGAATGCGTGATGTAGGCCTATTGTGTAAAAAAATTCCATCTCACACGGCATAAATAGATCCCTGCGCCTTGAGTCCGAGTCTGGAGATACGCGCGCGATATAAGACTTCATATAACATATAACATTTGTTAAATTGTATCATTGTATTATTTTATTTTTACTGATGTACGGATCAAGTAAAGATTTAAAGCTGAAAATAAAAGGCATTCTGGACCGACGGAGTAAGGTGCTGTCTACACATGCAGCTGCATACACCTTTCAAAAGCAAAAGAAACTATGCCAACAACAGTTACCCCCGATAAACAAATGATACGTCTACGCCGCATTGAAATCACAAATACCCTTTCAAGTAACCGACATCTCCCAGTAGATCTAGATTGTTTTCCCTTGTCGAATTTCACCTTCAGTGCATACCAACTGTGACATCACATCAGTGCAAAGGCGCCGTATTTCACAAGGACAGAAGCTCTACCCACATTCTTCAAGATTTTCAGTGATTTAAAGAACTCGGTTAACAAACCAATCCCCCAAATGACCGCATTGGTGCGTGTGTCTGTCTATCCTTTCGTCTGTGTGTAAGCTCCCGGGTTCTCAGGGGCGGATTCAGGGGGTGGTTACAGGGGTTCCGAACCCCCCCTCGGCTGTAAAAAATAAAATAAAAAAATAAAATAAAATTCTGTCTGTGAATTTTGTTCTTGTTTCTGGCTGTAAAGCCGGGGGAATATGTAATTGTTTAATCAATATCATTTTTGTACAGTTTTAACTGCCAATCCAATGCGACATGTCTTCCTTCTAACCATACTATATGATGTCGGGAGCAGATATCAGTGAAGATAAATTACCATTTTTTAATACTAACTTTAAAAGAAATAATGAGTGGCTGCTGACACCAGTTGATCATGTTTAAAATCAAGGATAAGCCACAAATTGTTTATAAAATAGTTAAAATTCCCCCAGACATCCCAACGGGGCGTTGCCCCTGGATCCCAGGTTGTAACCCCCCCCCCCCCCCTTCGGGCTTAACTGCTCCGCCCCTGGTTCTTATACCGTTATAGCGCGTTTAACTTGTCCCTTAATTTTAAATGGAAAACTCGATTTTGGTGTGTGCCATTTTTTATGAGAGTGTACTTCGAATCTTTTAAATTGTAGTCGAAATTATTTTTACAATCTCGTTAAATAGTTCATTCAGACAATGGAACAGTGAGTGTACGGATTTCACACGAAGCAATTAAACTGACCAAAGTCGCCGTATTTCACACAAGGACAGACGCTCCACCCACATTCTTCAAGATTGTCAGTGATGTAAAGAACTCAGTTAACAAACCCAACCCCTCAAACCGCAAATCTAATCTTCAGACACTGTGGACCCCACAATCAGTACAAATTTAAAAAGTCAACGGTTAATCCTGACATTGATGAACTTCTACGCGGAACGGACTGACAGCACGCCCAACAAAAGTCTTCTTTCAAAACACTGACCACAATATTCCACAGGGATTAAAGATAATCGTCGGTCAAACGTCCCACCGGAACACTGTTCAAATCCAGAGCTGACCACAGTGCAATTAGATGGATGTAATGGGCTCTTGGTCGTATTGAATTCTGTGTCTCTTAACAGGACGGTACTTAGCGTTGTTCTTGTTAGGATGCGACAATTTCTGACTACGAAGTCAACCTGTTCTTGCTTGAGCTTGATTGTTAGTGTGTGCAGGAAGAGGTTTTTGTATCCTTTTAAGGAGACAGTACTTGGCTATCCAATTGTTGAAATGTGACAGTTTTCTTGATGGTACTGATATTTTGTTACTTGCTTTCTGGAGTGGACTTTGCAAAGACTCTGCGTTAGCTCATATAAATATGAAAGGATACAAAATGAACCGATTTTGTGGGCCAACTATGCAATTAATTTCTTTCCGTCTGTAAACCCGACTCAGCAATGAAACAGGGGTAAAATGATTGACCTTCTTTACTTTAATTTATGCCTACTCCCACCCCCACCCCCTTTCCGTAACCCCCACCCGCGCCAATCTTCCCCTTTTCATCACCAAAAGAGCTACATGGCGTCCTTCAAAATAAAATGGCATACTAAGAATAACTCTGTGTATCTGTCTGTCTGTGGGTCTATCTGAGTGCCTATCTGTGTCAGTGACTAACTGTGTGTGTGCCTGCCTGCCTATCTGACCGCCTTTTTGTCTCTCTGTCTGCCCATATATATGTCTGTTTGTGTATTTCTGTGTTTTAATTGCGTGGATGCGTTTGTCTGCCAAGCTTTTGTCTGTGTGTTTGCTCCCGGGCCCTTGTACCTTTAGAGGGCGTTTACTTACTTTCAAATGTAAAACCCGATTTTGGGGAGTGCCATTTATTAAGAGAGTGTTCTTCAAATCTGTTTAATAGCAGGCGAAACTGTTTTTACCACCTGGCTGCTTCCAGATCTGTCAAATAGTTCATTTCAGACAATACAGTGAGTGTACAGATTTCACACGAAGCAATTAAACTAACCGCAACCACCGACGTCGAAAAACGCCAGCGGTCAGCAAAGATACCTGGAGATACCCGGGGTCTCCTCTCGGGTGGACAGGCTGTCTGGAGGGATTACCATCAGTATGGTACGTTGTAATTTAAAGCTTATCAGACCCAGAGAATCCTGACTGCGTGCAGTTATTTACAACGGGGTACCTTTTACGAAAATAATGCCGTTTTACGCCTCAGTCTATGGTAGGCCGGAATGTTGAGGCTGATCGGACATAAAACACAGTGTATGTTTGATTACAGCGAGGCAGCGTTTAAAGTGTAAAGAGTTATGCAGCTTAACGGTTAACTTGAAAAAGTCAGATTTTCAAGTAGTGCGCAGTCGAAGATCTTAAAGATTTAGCTCATCATTGCAAACAGATACAAACGAATAGAGTCATTGTTGGGGGGAGGGGGGGGGGGGGGTTCGAAGCGGGGAGGTCGGGCGTGTCGGTCAGAATCAGGACTATCTTTTGTTTTTAGTAGCTTTATAATGTAAGGTACACAATCTGCAGCAAACGGTCTAGTACTAATGTTATGTTAAAACTTTGATTTCTTTTTAAATTTTCTTGTTTCCACTTATATACAATATCATTTATTTTCTCTACCACTCAATCTTTCATGAGATCTGTACTGAAAAACAAATAATTCATGAACCGTTTATACTGGGCAGGGCCACTTTTAAGTTTGTATGTGGGCGAGAGGAGATAGTAAATGGAACCGTGTCAATAAAGTAATGACGGGCCGATGTTAAATGCAAAGGCCGTTGTTATAACTATAAAACTAGTTACACATAAGCAGCAGACACACCCGACATCGTCCAAAACCGACTATAAACCCCTCAAAGCGCCATAAGAAAGTTAACAACCCTCATGAAATCTGAGCACCCATACACCCGTACAAACGACCCCAAGACGACTCCCGCACACCCCACAACAGCACGAGAAGCCTTTCTAAACCCACCCTCCTTTTTCTCTGTCAAATGATACTACACCTGTGGGAAAATCATTTCCAACTTCGTCGTATTGTCGAACGTTCCCAATACAAGGATGCAGGAAGGAACGGAATGGATGGACACAGCTCGATAATCTCATAATGATGCGGTGTTTTGTTTTCCATTCCCCGATGACTTCTCTGAGCGAGAAAAAGGCGTCGATCCGTGGGGCTCGGTGGCTTTGAGAAAGAGTGAGAATGACCCCTCACAGTGACGTCATTGTGATGTCACGAAGGCGTGGACGCGTCAAGCGTTGTGACGCTTCCCTGCTGCGCGGGGATTCGTGCGTCGTGCTCTCCAAAACTGCGAGGGGTCCATGGCGGTTAGTTCTGTGTTTGTAAAACATGGTGTGTCTTCGCTTTGACTTCAATCACTTGTAAAATACGTTCATAAATGTAATGACCTGAAATTACACGCGGCACTGCTTTGGAGTTTTACGAACACGATGTAAAACGAATCAGCGGGGTTTTAAGCCTCAAGGCTATATTCTTTATGTTACAGCGGCGAATGCTCTTTCATCAGTCAGAACAGGTCCATGAATGTAACAGCGTGTTCTACAAGTTCTACAAGTTCTGCGATTCTTTTTAGTGTTTGTAAATTATTGTGGGTTCAACATCTATCACTGAACAGGTGTAGTAAAATGCTGATTCTTGTGTAATAGTCGTAACTCAGGCTATACTACAATCATCAGTCATCACCATAGATGTATACGAGACCGAGGCTATATGAATTGGGTTTGGTAATGGTTGCTAAAACATTGTTATTTCGATTGTATCTCTTTGAACAGTTTCATGAACACAAATAATGGTGTTGTAAAGGAAAGTGGGAAATATGTGCCAAATGAATCATCTTATCGGGGTTTTTACGGTGTGAAGGGTTATTCTCTCTTTGTCCTGCCAACTGTTACAACCCGTCACTTTGAAAAGGGTATATGTGGCAAGAAATAACGTTTTAAGTCGAGATTCGGCGTTAAAACTGATGAAGTGACATTGTTATCTCAACGTGAAATACCGCGCCGAATTCATGAAGTGGCGGGTTCTAACATTTAACAAGTTTCCACTCACAACGAAGTAACGTAATCATTTGTCGGTGATATGTGCTACACTAGGAACTAACAAGGTAGGTATTTTTCGCTTTGCAATGATAATATTCAAGTGTTTATAGTTTACGTGATCTTTGGAATTAAAGTTCCTATGACAGTAATTTCATCTCCCTCCATTTAATTTTGGCATGCTTTTTGACCACCTGTTCATAAAGAGACACAAGAACACACACAAAAACCAAAACAAAATTGTTGAAACACATATATAAAATTACTTTTCATTCATTCGTCAACACGTCACGGACGATCAAGGGACGGTCGACGTCATTTAGTGTATAATCCTCCTCAACACGTCACGGACGATCAAGGGACGGTCGACGTCATTTAGTGTATAATCCTCCTCAACACGTCACGGACGATCAAGGGACGGTCGACGTCATTTAGTGTATAATCCTCCTCAACACGTCACGGACGATCAAGGGACGGTCGACGTCATTTAGTGTATAATCCTCCTCAACACGTCACGGACGATCAAGGGACGGTCGACGTCATTTAGTGTATAATCCTCCTAACACGTCTTGATTTTCATTTTTATTTTTGAGGAAGAGGGGGGGGGGGTATAAAAGGAATCATCAGCCGTTTTATGCTAACTTTTAAGAAGCCCAATGGGACCTTAATCAGCAGTTCAAAGTAATCATTTTGACAACTAGATATGATATTATAAAACTGTAGAAGGTATCCAGAGGTCTAGTGACCCCTTATTGTGTTCGTGTTGATTAAAAACTGTTGAAGTCTGTCCTGATCCTGAACACAAATGATAGGAAAACAAGCCCAGCTCAATCGTTTCAGAAACCGTTGACACGAGATAGTATCAGATGCTAATGTTACAGAGAACAAAAACACATGTGAGACTTTGCCTCTTTGTCAACGTATCTCGTTCAGTCAACCATCCTGACCTAACAAGTGTAAGTTTACACAGTTGCATGCTTCAATACCATAACATTGGTAGGACAATTCTGAGCATTGGAGTTGTTTTTAAACAGGGCAACAACAACAAAAACCGTAGCCAAGCACAGCGACCTCTTAAATAGATATACATCAATAGTACACTTCCCACGCACCAGAAATTAACCTAAACTTTGTAAATGATCATATGTCACGCAGATGCTAACTGACAAAATATGGACTTTATCATCGGATACGTTGTTGGTTCATTGCGCAAACGCAGAATATACAGGTGCTACATGTGTGACTGCAGGTACGGTGAACCACTCTTTAAGACCTGCAAAAATGTGAGAAACCCGGGTCTTAGAAAGGAAGAAGTCTTAAAATACAGGTAAGTTTGTTGAGGTTATGAGCAAACGATCTTTAAAAAAGATAGGCCTTAAAACGGGGTCTGGAGGGATAGGGAAGGGGAGGCGGGGTCTTAATAGGACCTTCACCGTCGTCCTCAGTGCTCCCTTTCTTACTACGCGTGGGATGAACCTGTGTAGGAGTTTGAGAATTTAAAGAGAAAATAATCTGTTTTCCGAACAGCTTTTGTATTTCGCAACTGCAACTTGAATTTAATAAGTTGAGTATCATGGTACGGTATAAGCTTATTAATCGCGAAAAATCTGTTCAAGCCCGGAGTTTACCGCAATAAGAGTATTGGGTTTCTGTCGTATGGGTGTCATTTTGTGTGTGTACATATTCACGTACGTAGAAGGATGTCAATGTGTTAGTGTGTCTTGTCCATTTTGTTGTTGGTGGGGGTGGTTGTGTTAGTGGTTTTAGATCCAGCCCCAATTTATATTAAACTTAACTTAAAATTCTTTCAGAACAAAATGAAAAGCCATTTTCCTGTACAATACAATACTTGTGAGTTGTGATATAGCGTAACTATGCACTATTTGCTATTTACAAGATTCATTTCAAGACAGAGAAAAGATCAAAGCTGAAAAAGGACACAGCACACATACATCAATATTAAGACTCTATTCCGACTCAGCAACTAACAGGCGATACGACCTCTACAACAAGACCTGTCAGACAGATAAGACTCTCGCTTTCTTCAAACACATCACGTGCCGCAATCACACTTTGATCACACCCACCCAGACTGTCCAAGTTTCTTATGACACACAGAATCAGTTTCCACAGGAGAGTGCGGGAGCTAATGACCGTTGGGACAAAAGCCTGGACAGCCTTCCTCTCTGCCATCTATAATTGCCGGACAGTGAGATTAGGCCACTGGCTGACCATCCCCCGTGACCCAGTCTGAGTCGTGCTGTAACAGGGGACTGACCCAGTCTTGGCTGCTGGACCAGGCTGTGGCTAATCAGGAGGAGACAGTGATTGGCAGAGATGTCATTTGATATCAGTCATCGGCGAAATAAAAAAAAATTCAAATAAAAAAATATTTCGAGAAATGTGTCTTCATTTCGGCAGCCGAAGTTGTTCATGGTGGCGGATAGGAGACGCAAAGTTACGCCCAAAAATGGTGAACAATTACCAGATCTTTTATGTTCGTCCCGGCTATTTTGCCGAAGAAATTCCATCCTTGCAACGTTTCTCAACATGATTGTTAATCGGTATAGGGAACAACTCGGACGACTTTGTTAAGCATGCATGGCTTGATCATTATGTTGTGTACATTGGTCAGTGACATCCGGACTTCAAACAGTTCAAAGGGCAGACTGTAATGTTGTCAACATGGTGAAATAAATGTGGGGGGGGGGGCATGTGGGCGTGCGTGTGTGCGTGCGTGTGTGTCAGTGTGTGTGTGCGCACGCGCGTGTGTGTGTGTGTGTGTGTGTGTGTGTGTCCGACTATGTGTCTGTGTCTCTGTGTGTGTGTGTGTCCGACTGTGTGTCTGTGTCTCTGTGTGTGTATGTGTGTGCGTGCGTGCGTGCGTGCGTGTGGGTGTGTATGTGTCTGTGTGTGTGTATGTGTTAATCGGTGTGTTTGACCGTTAGCATCTGAGTTCCAACCGGCTCTCTCTCTCTCTCTCTCTCTCTCTCTCTCTCTCTCTCTCTCTCTCTCTCTCTCTCTCTCTCTCAGTCTCTCTCTCTGTCCCTGCTGGCTGCTAACCCACTCCCCTGAACGGGAAAAGCACTGTTTACACTTAGCCCTCAAAACATTCATGAAGTCGGGTCATCTTCGCGGAGTCAAATATTGCCCTGACCTAAGACATAATGGAGGGAAAAAACCGGCCCACGAAACTTTCTGCACCATTGCACAGAAAGCAACTCAAATGCTGAATGTACACATTCTTTTATCACCTCGCTTCATTGATCAACCGTGTCCGTCGGGCTTGACCTAGTTATCTCCGTGTGTCTATAATATGCGCTAAGGCACGAGAGGATGGCAGACGACTGTCAAACGCCTTTGACTGATCCTCCCACAACTTATAATGACCTTAAATTTTGTCTCATGTAGAATGCGGAAGAGCGGTGGGTACTCTTGTACTTTCATGTCGGTGCAGTTGCGACAGACAAGAAAAAATAAGCACATTACTACATGCACGCACGCACGCAAGCACGCACACGTACGCACGCACACACACACACGAACACGGACACGGACACACATACACACACAAACACAAACACACACACACACACACACACACACACACACACACACACACACACACACATGCAAACATACACCATCACATCGTTTCGATTCCAAGTTTGCCGCAATATATGTATTTACAATTGGCAAAATGTCAAACATAAAATTAGAATTAAATTAAAAAAAGCTTATGAGTTTAAATAAATTGCATTGCAAAACGCCACCATCGGGAAATGTAATTTCACCACAAGGTTGTGTGCATGTGCTAGTATATGACATACTTATTGCGACTGATTCCACCAAACATGAGCAGAGAGATTGTTCGTGTTGGGATAACAATGCGGCAAACAGTGTTTAAGTCAGTCAGTAGGCCGTTCCGCTTGCCTAGCCTTGCCTAACCTGTCAGATATCCCAAATCTCTTTCAGTGCCGAAAGCAGATTAAGCCGCACCTTTTTTCTTGGAAAGTGGCCGGGCCTCACCTTTAAACACAACACTCCTACAATTTTAAGTATACTATGACCTTAGTCTAAACAATGGATGATTTACAAGAAAAAAAGAAATAAAAAGAAGAGAAGCTTGACTTTTAACTCAGTTTATTGTAAATGAGGCTTTCTAACGTATAAGATAACATTCGGGATCATTCCTGGAAACGAGATACATCTACGTATACAAAGCTGCAAAACTTGTTACCCATAACACTTGTCGCCAGAACTATTGCATCTTCCCCCGTGGCCGTGACTGGTTGAATGGGGGAACGAGGGGGAGGGCACGCTGACACTCACCCACGCACTCACGCACAAACGATTTGTGAAAGAATAGTTCAAAACTGTTACTAGTTTAAGTATATTCATTGCAGGCCAAAGAAAAAAATATCTCAAA
The DNA here is from genome assembly GCF_037325665.1 of Littorina saxatilis. Lineage (NCBI taxonomy): Eukaryota > Metazoa > Mollusca > Gastropoda > Littorinimorpha > Littorinidae > Littorina > Littorina saxatilis. Next base: position 42,019,685 of record NC_090247.1, on the reverse strand, counting down.
GGCATACGAACGCACTCCCGTGTTTACAAAGTGTAGTTTGCCCACAATCGATGTCAAACGCACCATAAGACCATATAATGACGATACGTCACCATGCGCGGACCATAATACATGCATTACAGCTTGTTCTAGCCTCTGAAAAAGTGAGGATGTCAACAAAGCCGCGGTGTTCTCTCCCTTGCATCAACGTTACATGTGTTGCCAAATCTATAAATAGGACGATCCAGATTAAAATGAAAATTCAAATATCTCAACATTTAAGGGGTCCTAGACCACAATATTTTGCAGGGAACTTAATTTAGTCTGTCTCCAGCTGTTGGTAAAGCAATTAGCGTGTATAGTCATCGAGTACATATGGCTTTAAACTATCCTTGTTCTAAACACCACAACACAAACAAAATGTGCACAATGTTCTTGTTTTGCCACGGTTTCAGTGTTGTTGTTTTTTTCCTTTCTTCAGAGAGTGGCCTATTTTTGATATTAGTCACGGTAGCATTGAGCTAGAAACACCATACACTGACTGACTTCGACAAAAGAAATAAGGTATGTAGTCTGAACAGTAACCAGAAACGTGTGAACAATGTACACAGAGTTATTATTACTCTCAGTGATTGGTAGAAGAAAACCTAGTTTGAAATGCACTCTGCCGTCGTTAACTTACCAACACAAACATTGAAATTTTTGGCCCTTCCAAAGTCATTTGCGGGATCTTGGAAACGCACAGGTAAAGAGCAGAGAAAAAGAAAATCTGCAGAGTCAGCAGCCGAGCGTTGTACTGCTAATCCGTTGGCAAAACTGGATTCGTACCGCTTGTCGGTCACTAGGGCCAAAGCCGTCGAACACAGTATTACCCCCTTATTAAAACTTGAGAAAATCATGTCTTAGAAAGGAGGGAGTCTCCAAATGGGAGTACATTTACCGGTTAGGAACAAAGACTTTGAATAAAAGGGCATTAGAAGGAAGGCCGGAATTTGAAATCGGGAGGCGCGGCAAACGGCGGGTTCCACTGTATCTTAGCTAAAGCGTCTGGAGACGGCAGGAGGAATTCAGGGGGTCGACATAGTCCAGTCTTTTGTACGAACACTCTCAGCTTGTTACAGAGCGAGCGAAAGAAACGTTTGAGAGTCAAGCGAAACGTCATGTTTTGTAAAGAAAAGCGTCTTGCAAACACACACACACACACACATACACACACACACACACACCCTCCCTTCTATTCCACATTCCATTCTTTTATTCTTCTTGTTCTTGTTCTTCATTTTCTGACCATTTACAAAAAAATATTTCCTTTCGTGGTTTCTTGTCTTATGCGTTCTGTTTGATGACATCTCTTTCATTTTCTTCAAGTTATTCTTTTCTTCCTCCTCTTTCTTTTTCTTCTTCCTCAAAGCTAGTCATAATAAAAGACACAAACATACACCCCCACCCATACATTTTAAAAGAATTGTTGTAACCTCCTCCCCCCCCCCCCCAGACACACACACACATTTTTTTAAATCATCATCTGAAGAAAGACACATGGCAGATTCGATCAAGTCTTGCTCGAGAAACTTCTGTTGGTCTTGGTTATCAAATTTCCTCGGTGACGAGAAGCGATGCCGAGAGCCACCGATCTTACTACAAACATATGTCTTGGCTTAGTTGTAACTGAAGTCCCACAAAGCCGATGATTAACCCATCTAAGACCCCCGTCTAACGTGACCTCAACTGACCGGTCAAAACCTCAAATCCGAAACCAAATTATTTTCCCCAAAAAGTCTGGCATATTTCAAAAACTTGTTTGATCTTTTGTTCGGTGTAAACGACAATGATTTGCCCATCTTTTCTGACACAAAGCTTCAACGTTTAGAAAGTACTTAGACTGTCCTTTTTCTTGGTCGCCTGAAAGGTTCACAGGCAAGTCAGGGGTTTCAAATTTCAGTGAGGTGCTTACTGTTATTTGTCGACGATCATGTGTTGCCACGGATAGAGAGATGAGTAACATTGATAAAAACAAGCACAATGAAGAATGCGACGTGGGCGACTGCCACGTTCTCACGATAAAACAAGAATAATAAAGCAAGAAGAATCCCCCGAAAGCGGCGTATGGCTGCTTAAATGGCGGGGTAAAAACGGTCATACACGTAAAATCCCACTCGTGCAAAAAAACACGAGTGTACGTGGGAATTTCAACCCATGAACGAAGAAGAAGAAGAAGAAGCAAGAAGAAGAAGAAGAAAATGCCGCTTTCTCGCCTTGTTGATACGTGTAGTATTGTATTACCTTCGTTCAAACGTGTGTACAGAATTTTAGGGTCCTTTTTATTAAACCTTTTCATGTGTTTGTATGTATTTGAAATTATTTTTCTCAGGGCAAATAATGTGAAAAGATCTGTTATTTTTTGTTCGATGAATGTTAATGGGATACAAAACGCAAGAAAACAAGAATAAATCAAGAAAAACAAGAAGAAAAAGAACATTATAGTGGAGAAAGAGTCCGGTTCTACTGAATAAAATAATGATACATGGCATGATGAATGACCACAACACAATTACCAACATTATCATGTGGAGAAGAAGCCTTGTGGGGAATCTTATATTTGTAAAAAACGAGAAGGTTTTAATTGATTGTTTGATTTGTTTTATGTTGTGTTGTGTTGCAGTTGAAACAAATCGTGACTTGAAGATGAGACGGTATTTATGCAAAAGCATCTTTTCAATCCAACGGAAGAGACAACAAACAACCAAGATAGCAAGCACTACTAAAACAAGTGAGTGACTCGATGTCGGTGAGAGAGGTGAACATTCAGTCATAGTGAATTCACCAAGTGAAGTGGACAAAGTTTTCCTGCAAAAGAACTCTCTCTCTCTCTCCTGTGTATTGCTGATCCTGCATCAAAAACTGTGTCACGTTTATGTAAGCAGGCCGCTAAATCCCGGAACTGTTGAATCTGTCTTTCACGCCCGAAGTAATGCGTAGAAAACCAGACGACAGGAGCTTTGTGGGGAGGGAAAGAAAACAGAACTTGACAAGGACTTCATGGAACTGGCCGTTGCTTCGCTGACTTCACATTTGTGATTCTGCAAAGAACACCAAAAGATAACATTATTTTTTTCCCTTTCGATGATGTGTGTGTATGTGTGATTGTTTGTTTCTTTGTTTGATGACTCTCGCCATCTTGAGTTTGAAGAAACTACACTTTACTGAACTAAGTTTCTTTTGTATCTATTATTTAATTGTTATTTGTTTCTCCGTCCACTTAAAATCCACCAGGACGACGTACTAGTGATTGCTTTATTTTGTCTATGCTTAACATTGTTAATAAATACTTACTTTTTGTTTTAATTCTTGATTTGTGTGTATTTGTTTGTTTTGTGTGATTGGTTGTTTGCTTGTTTGTTTGTTTGTTTGTTTGTGTGTTTGTTTGTTTCTCTATTTCTTTATCTTTTCTTTCTTTATTTATTTCTTGCTTTCTTTCTTTTTTCCTTTCTTTCTTTTTTCTTCTTTTTTTTTATTACCTTTTTTAAATTTATTTATTTATTTATTTCCTTCTGGTTTTCTTTCTGTTTTTCTTTCTTTCTTTGTCAGACTTTCTTGACTTTTGTCTCTTTTCTTCCTTTCTTTTTTCGATTTCTTTTTTAAATCTAATTGTTCCTTCCTATCCTGTTTTTCTTATTTTTTTATTTTTTTCTGTAATTTTTTTGTATTATTTTTGCTTTCCTTCTTTCTCCTTCAGCGACAGAAGCACAATTCATAATAAAGTACTTGAGATTCTGGGTTTCGGGCTTTCAAAGGTATTGTTCTTGAGTGAGTCCAAGATATTTTTAGTGTTGGGTATGGATTTCGGGTTCGTGGTAAAATACACACACTTATGTCAGCAGGAACAATTTATTTTGCCTTTACAAAAGCTAAGGCAAAAACACAAGAAGCCGTTTGTCACAGTGCCTGGCTGTCTGACTCAAAAAACTGTGTGTTTGTCTCTGTGTTTGTCTGTCCGTACGAGTGTGTTGGTTTTTGTTTGTCTGTGTTCTTTCGTCTGCTTGTTTGTCTGCGTACCTGTGTGTCTGGGCGTGTGTGCATGTGCGGCCTCTGTATTTCGTGTGTGTGTCAGTGTGTGTGTGTTTGTATGTGTGTGTGTACGTGTGTGTGTGTGTGTGTGTTTGTGTGTGTGTGTGTGTGTGTTTGTGTCTGTCTGTCTGTCTGTCTGCCTGTCTGTCTGTCTCTGTGACGGTGTGTGTGTGTGTGTGTGTGTGTGTGTGTGTGTGTGTGTGTGTGTGTGTGTGTGTGTGTGTGTGTGTGTGTGTGTGTGTGTGTGTGTGTTGTGTGTCTGTCTGTTTTTCTGTGTCTGTTTGCGTCTGTGCGTGTCTGTCCGTCTCTCCGTGTTTATCTAAGTCCGGCTGGCTGCATGTCTACCTGTGTTTGTGTGGAAACACCAACATCACCCATGCGTACATTCCTTTTAAAATTCATTCACAGTCTCCTATTCACTATCTCAAATTGAAATCTGAATGACTTGAACCTCCAACGAACAGGCTGCACGTGTTCACGCCCGCTTGACATGTTCAGTCATAACTGCCCATTCATAGTTCGCATTGGCATACATGGAGCGACCGACATTGACGATAATCTTTCCATGTGGGTGACAGCCTCATCATTCATTTATATGTCACTGCCATCAAAGAACTGGCGACAAAGGAGGGCTTAGTGTCATGTACACCGTCTTAATTGTCGATAATTATCGGCAACCGGGGATGGCACCTTTTCACAGATTGAGGGCAGTATTGTATAGTTCTTGGTAAAAAAAAAAGCATTTATTTTGGGGGTATATTTTGAAGGGACGAGCAAACAAAATATACACACGCACAAACATGCACAAATGCACACTCGTGCACACATATGCCTCCTTTTCAGTTCCAGTCTTGCCTTTGCATGTCTGGACAGGCAGTATATTACAATATCATATCATTTTTTTTTTATTTAAAAAACGCAATGTTGCCAATGCAGTAAAATCCATCACCCAAAATTAAACAAAATTGTACACAACAATGCCGAATCTATTATTTTGTCGTACCCCTCTCTCCCCCTCCTCCCCCCCCCCCTCCCCCTCTCTCTCTCTCTTTCTCTCTCTCTCTCTCTCTCTCTCTCTCTCTCTCTCTCTCTCTCTCTCTCTAGTTTACCTGCTAATACTGTTTATTTGTCTATACATGTATT
>NC_090247.1:42008709-42014295 GCF_037325665.1 Littorina saxatilis | reverse complement strand
CCCCCCCCCCCCCCCCTTCGGGCTTAACTGCTCCGCCCCTGGTTCTTATACCGTTATAGCGCGTTTAACTTGTCCCTTAATTTTAAATGGAAAACTCGATTTTGGTGTGTGCCATTTTTTATGAGAGTGTACTTCGAATCTTTTAAATTGTAGTCGAAATTATTTTTACAATCTCGTTAAATAGTTCATTCAGACAATGGAACAGTGAGTGTACGGATTTCACACGAAGCAATTAAACTGACCAAAGTCGCCGTATTTCACACAAGGACAGACGCTCCACCCACATTCTTCAAGATTGTCAGTGATGTAAAGAACTCGGTTAACAAACCCAATCCCTCAAACCGCAAATCTAATCTTCAGTCACTGTGAACCCCACAATCAGTACAAATTTAAAAAGTCAACGGTTAATCCTGACATTGATGAACTTCTACGCGGAACGGACTGACAGCACGCCCAACAAAAGTCTACTTTCAAAACACTGACCACAATATTCCACAGGGATTAAAGATAATCGTCGGTCAAACGTCCCACCGGAACACTGTTCAAATCCAGAGCTGACCACAGTGCAATTAGATGGATGTAATGGGCTCTTGGTCGTATTGAATTCTGTGTCTCTTAACAGGACGGTACTTAGCGTTGTTCTTGTTAGGATGCGACAATTTCTGACTACGAAGTCAACCTGTTCTTGCTTGAGCTTGATTGCTAGTGTGTGCAGGAAGAGGTTTGTGTATCCTTTAAGGAGACAGTACTTAGCTATCCAATTGTTGAAATGTGACAGTTTTCTTGATGGTACTGATATTTTGTTACTTGCTTTCTGGAGTGGACTTTGCAAAGACTCTGCGTTAGCTCATATAAATATGAAAGGATACAAAATGAACCGATTTTGTGGGCCAACTATGCAATTAATTTCTTCCCATCTGTAAACCCGACTCAGCAATGAAACAGGGGTAAAATGATTGACCTTCTTTACTTTAATGTATGCCTACTCCCACCCCCACCCCCTTTCCGTAACCCCCCACCCGCGCCAATGTTCCCTTTTTCATCACCAAAAGAGCTACATGGCGTCCTTCAAAATAAAATGGCATACTAAGAATAACTCTGTGTATCTGTCTGAGTGCCTATCTGTGTCAGTGACTAACTGTGTGTCTGTGTGTCTGCCTGCCTGCCTATCTGACCGCCTTTTTGTCTCTCTGTCTGCCCATATATATGTCTGTTTGTGTATTTCTGTGTTTTAATTGCGTGGATGCGTTTGTCTGCCTAGCTTTTGTCTGTGTGTTTGCTCCCGGGCCCTTGTACCTCAGTTTAGAGGGCGTTTAACCTGTTCCTTACTTTCAAATGTAAAACCCGATTTTGGTGAGTGCCATATATTAAGAGAGTGTTCTTCAAATCTGTTTAATACCAACTCGCTGCTTCCAGACCTGTCAAATAGTTCATTTCAGACCATGCAGTGAGTGTACGGATTTCACACGAAGCAATTAAACTGACCGCAACCACCGACGTCGAAAAACGCCAGCGGTCAGCAAAGATACCTGGAGATACCCGGGGTCTCTTCTCGGGTGGACAGGCTGTCTGGAGGGATTACCATCGGTATAGTACGTTGTAATTTAAAGCTTATCAGATCCAGAGAATCCTGACTGCGTGCAGTTATTTACAACGGGGTACCTTTTACGAAAATAATGCCGTTTTACGCCTCAGTCTATGGTAGGCCGGAATGTTGAGGCTGATCGGACATAAAACACAGTGTATGTTTGATTACAGCGAGGCAGCGTTTAAAGTGTAAAGAGTTATGCAGCTTAACGGTTAGCTTGAAAGTGTCAGATTTTAGTGCGCAGTCGAAGATTTAAAGATTTAGCTCATCATTGCAAACGGATACAAACGAATAGAGTCATTGTTGGGGGGAGGGGGGGGGGGGGGGTTCGAAGCGGGGAGGTCGGGCGTGTCGGTCAGAATCAGGACTATTTTTTGTTTTTAGTAGCTTTATAATGTAAGGTACACAATCTGCAGCAAACGGTCTAGTACTAATGTTATGTTAAAACTTTGATTTCTTTTTAAATTTTCTTGTTTCCACTTATATACAATATCATTTATTTTCTCTACTACTCAAGCTATGATGAGATCTGTACTGAAAAATAAATAATTCATGAACGGTTTATACTGGGCAGGGCCACTTTTAAGTTTGTATGTGGGCGAGAGGAGATAATAAATGGAACCGTGTCAATAAAGTAATGACGGGCCGATGTTAAATGCAAAGGCCGTTGTCATAACTATAAAACTAGTTACACATAAGCAGCAGACACACCCGACATCGTCCAAAACCGACAATAAACCCCTCAAAGCGCCATAAGAAAGTTAACAACCCTCATGAAATCTGAGCACCCATACACCCGAACAAACGACCCCAAGACGACTCCCGCACACCCCACAACAGCACGAGAAGCCTTTCTAAACCCACCCTCCTTTTTCTCTGTCAAATGATACTACACCTGTGGGAAAATCGTTCCCAACTTCGTCGTATTGTCGAACGTTCCTAATAAAAAGATGCAGGAAGGAACGGAATGGATGGACACAGCTCGATAATCTCATAATGATGCGGTGTTTTGTTTTCCATTCCCCGATGGCTTCTCTGAGCGAGAAAAAGTGACGTCACTGTGATGTCACGAAAGCGTGGACGCGTCAAGCGTTGTGACGCTTCCCTGCTGCGCGGGGATTCGTGCGTCGTGCTCTCCAAAACTGCGAGGGGTCCATGGCGGTTAGTTCTGTGTTTGTAAAACATGGTGTGTCTTCGCTTTGACTTCAATCACTTGTAAAATACGTTCATAAATGTAATGACCTGAAATTACACGCGGCACTGCTTTGGAGTTTTACGAACACGATGTAAAACGAATCAGCGGGGTTTTAAGCCTCAAGGCTATATTCTTTATGTTACAGCGGCGAATGCTCTTTCATCAGTCAGAACAGGTCCATGAATGTAACAGCGTGTTCTACAAGTTCTACGATTCTTTTTAGTGTTTGTAAATTATTGTGGGTTCAACATCTATCACTGAACAGGTGTAGTAAAATGCTGATTCTTGTGTAATAGTCGTAACTCAGGCTATATAATCATCAATCATCACCATAGATGTATACGAGACCGAGGCTATATGAATTGGGTTTGGTAATGGTTGCTAAAACATTGTTATTTCGATTGTATCTCTTTGAACAGTTTCATGAACACAAATAATGGTGTTGTAAAGGAAAGTGGGAAATATGTGCCAAATGAATCATCTTATCAGGGTTTTTACGGTGTGAAGGGTTATTCTCTCTTTGTCCTGTCAACTGTTACAACCCGTCACTTTGTAAAGGGTATAGGTGGCAAGAAATAACGTTTTAAGTCGAGATTCGGCGTTAAAACTGATGAAGTGATATTGTTATCTCAACGTGAAATACCGCGAATTCATGAAGTGGCGGGTTCTAACATTTAACAAGTTTCCACTCACAACGAAGTAACGTAATCATTTGTCGGTGATATGTGCTACACTAGGAACTAACAAGGTAGGCATTTTTCGCTTTGCAATGATAATATTAAAGTGTTTATAGTTTACGTGATCTATGGAATTAAAGTTCCTATGACAGTAATTTTATCTCCCTCCATTTAATTTGGCATGCTTTTTGACCACCTGTTCATAAAGAGACACAAGAACACACACAAAAACCAAAACAAAATTGTTGAAACACATATATAAAATTACTTTTCATTCATTCGTCAACACGTCACGGACGATCAAGGGACGGTCGACGTCATTTAGTGTATAATCCTCCTCAACACGTCACGGACGATCAAGGGACGGTCGACGTCATTTAGTGTATAATCCTCCTAACACGTCTTGATTTTAATTTTATTTTTGAGGAAGAGGGGGGGGTGGGGGTATAAAAGGAATCATCAGCCGTTTTATGCTAACTTTTAAGAAGCCCAATGGGACCTTAATCAGCAGTTCAAAGTAATCATTTTGACAACTAGATATGATATTATAAAACTGTAGAAGGTATCCAGAGGTCTAGTGACCCCTTATTGTGTTCGTGTTGATTAAAAACTGTTGAAGTCTGTCCTGATCCTGAACACAAATGATAGGAAAACAAGCCCAGCTCAATCGTTTCAGAAACCGTTGACACGAGATAGTATCAGATGCTAATGTTACAGAGAACAAAAACACATGTGAGACTTTTGCCTCTTTGTCAACGTATCTCGTTCAGTCAACCATCCTGACCTAACAAGTGTAAGTTTACACAGTTGCATGCTTCAATACCATAACATTGGTAGGACAATTCTGAGCATTGGGAGTTGTTTTTAAACAGGGCAACAACAACAAAAACCGTAGCCAAGCACAGCGACCTCTTAAATAGATATACATCAATAGTACACTTCCCACGCACCAGAAATTAACCTAAACTTTGTAAATGATCATATGTCACGCAGATGCTAACTGATGGACTTTATCATCGGATACGTTGTTGGTTCATTGCGCAAACGCAGAATATACAGGTGCTACATGTGTGACTTGCAGAGGTGCAGTGAACCACTCTTTAAGACCTGCAAAAATGTGAGAAACCCGGGTCTTAGAAAGGAAGAAGTCTTAAAATACAGGTAAGTTTGTTGAGGTTATGAGCAAACGATCTTTAAAAAAGATAGGCCTTAAAACGGGGTCTGGAGGGATAGGGAAGGGGAGGCGGGGTCTTAATAGGACCTTCACCGTCGTCCTCAGTGCTCACTTTCCTACCACGCGTGGGATGAACCTGTGTAGGAGTTTGAGAATTTAAAGAGAAAATAATCTGTTTTCCGAACAGCTTTTGTATTTCGCAACTGCAACTTAAATTTAATAAGTTGAGTATCATGGTACGGTATAAGCTTATTAATCGCGAAAAATCTGTTCAAGCCCGGAGTTTACCGCAATAAGAGTATTGGGTTTCTGTCGTATGGGTGTCATTTTGTGTGTACATATTCACGTACGTAGAAGGATGTCAATGTGTTAGTGTGTCTTGTCCATTTTGTTGTTGGTGGGGGTGGTTGTGTTAGTGGTTTTAGATCCAGCCCCAATTTATATTAAACTTAACTTAAAATTCTTTCAGAACAAAATGAAAAGCCATTTTCCTGTACAATACAATACTTGTGAGTTGTGATATAGCGTAACTATGCACTATTTGCTATTTACAAGATTCATTTCAAGACAGAGAAAAGATCAAAGCTGAAAAAGGACACAGCACACATACATCAATATTAAAGACCAACCAGAGAGCAAAACTTTTTTCTGTTCAAAACATTGTTGTCACAACCCAGGTTAATATTCCGAAAACGATTTTGCAAAATTTTGTGTTGCTGATTTTTTATTTAATAAAATCCGATTTCGCGCACCTGATCAAACTGCACCGGGCGGCCCTGAGGCCAGTGACGTCACTCGTGGAACATCATGGCGGACGGTTGTAACTCTGCGGTTGTATCTTCTACCGAAACAGACGTTCCCCCTTTCAAGCGGCGAAGGAAAGTCGGTTACTACTGTGCAGTTGCGGAGTGTAACAGCAAGCATGCTGATGGTTTTACATTGCATCAGTTTC
>NC_090247.1:41996209-42003709 GCF_037325665.1 Littorina saxatilis | reverse complement strand
AGGGGAAGGTAACACTAACAGCCACAGAAGATTATGCCTATTTCAAAGTTGGTGGAGGGTCACTTAATAAAGTTCTCATTTGTTTGCAGCTTATGTGGGGAGACTGATGGAACGAGTGGTGGACTTGGCCTCTACACACAGCATCCAAGACATGGAACGGTCCATCAAGCAGTTGCCTCCGCCCCTTTGTGAACAATATGCCAAGCCTAACAAAGAACAGGCAGTCAGAGCACTAAAGTCTCGGTACAGCTACAAGGGGTGCTAATACGACCACATGTAGTCAGGACCTGTAGATGTTAATGGTTAACCTTCACAACTGCTTCAAAATATCTACTGGCACAATAGTAAACTGTTAAAAGAACTAGTTTTCGGGTTCCAAATATCCTGTGTAATTGCCTGTAGCGTTAGGAAAGGTTTCCCGGATCTTCCTGACAGCAGAAGCAGGGAGAGTTACTCGTACATCCTTGCCCAGCCATCCCCATGCAAACTTTGCCAGCATACGGTATGCAGTGTAGCGGTAGCGACTGCACACAGACAAAATTAGGCATGCTATGTAATGTCCAAGTACATAGTACTTTCCAAGTAAACTAAAAATGCATGAATATCAGGCAGCAGACATCTTTCCCATGTATACTGTATCACATGGTGTCGATGATAAAATTTCCATTGCAGCAAGATATTTGGTTTGGGTGTAAATGTTATTTTAAAACCCTTACACTGGTGCAATTCTGCAACACAGGTTACATAGCCACTGGTGAATTAACAGGGAGAAAAATAAAGAAAAATGATCATATAGGTTTTCGCATTCATGGGAGGTAATCGGAACCGACCAAACAGACTGAGCCAGTAACGCGACATATATATGTCGTGACAACCAGGTGACAGTATAGGAAAAGTAGCGCGACATATGTAAATGAATCTATTACATTGAACCATGATTTGTAATTTTGCTCCTTGATATATTATATATATACCTGTTTTCATCAGCTATATCTCTTCCATACTGTTGCTGGCACCATCTGTAGCAAGTACGAAGTAGTAGATATCCTGACACACTGACTGGAATCCTGGGTGATGAGTTATGCAGTTCACACCTTTTCTCATGAAGGCTTCCATTTGCTCCATTTCTGTGCAACAGCGACATTCTTTGATTGTGTCCATGAGCTCACAGTTGTCACAATGACACCTAGTGCATAAGAAGAGGAGAGGAGAGGAAAATAAAATTGTTTGCACAAATCTACTTACTCTGTCAGTCTGCGTTTTGGTTTTTGATCAATAAAATATTCTTTTAATCAAATCAACTTCACTTGTGTTTGATTCTTTTCCCCATCTGTGTGCAAAAATTTGATTCCAATCATGTTGCTCAATTTAACACTGATGTGTTTTGTCAGTTCTTCAATATTCACATGCAACTTTCCTTTAAAAAAAAAACACAAAAAAAAAAACACATTCAATCCTGGTGATACAAAGACACACACACATGACAATCCTATGGAAAAAAAGAAACAAACTCAAGTACTACAATTCCACAAACTAAAAAAAAGATGCTGTTGCTATTCACAGAGGAGATGATATTGAAAGTTCTGCACTGATGAAAAATAAACACATGAAATGAACACTGAGTTGATTGTTGACAGTGATTGTTAACTTTCAATAGTTGGTATTCTATGCCTAGCTTTGTTGTGTTCAGATCTTCAAAATCTCTGATAATGTAAGCAAACAGTGTCACAAAATGGTAAGTAATCGCACAGTGTGAAATTTACCAATGCATCGAGTTCAGACGACTTGGGTCCACTTGGCACTTGGTCATGTGCCTGTCTTTCTCCTTCACTGCCATCATCGTGGCTACTCGAAATCTGAGGCTCAAACTGGTATGGTTGAGGGGCTCCACAAGATTGTGATTGTGTTTGGAACACGTTCATCTCTAAATCCGAGTCGAAATCGCTGCTTTCACACGAGAGTTGCAATGCAACGTCTCTCTCTGCTACGCTTGACGCCATGTTTACTCGCTCAGTGTGTTCCACGTTTGACGTCACTAGCCAGGGGAGTTAAGCGATGGCAAAATTTTAAGATTGTTTCCCTTATAGTTAATTACAGGTGAGAATGAGCACTTTCAATAGCCAATTACGCGCGATCGGAGGAGATGGAACTTGATATAATTATATTTTTGCGGTCCTGTAATAAAGCCCTTTCCAGTGGCACAATAAAAAGTTTGCACTCTGGTTGGTCTTTAAGACTCTATTCCGACTCAGCAACTAACAGGCGATACGACCTCTACAACAAGACCTGTCAGACAGATAAGACTCGCTTTCTTCAAACACATCACGTGCCGCAATCACACTTTGATCACACCCACCCAGACTGTCCAAGTTTCTTATGACACACAGAATCAGTTTCCACAGGAGAGTGCGGGAGCTAATGACCGTTGGGACAAAAGCCTGGACAGCCTTCCTCTCTGCCATCTATAATTGCCGGACAGTGAGATTAGGCCACTGGCTGACCATCCCCCGTGACCCAGTCTGAGTCGTGCTGTAACAGGGGACTGACCCAGTCTTGGCTGCTGGACCAGGCTGTGGCTAATCAGGAGGAGACAGTGATTGGCAGAGATGTCGTTTGATATCAGCCATCGGCGAAATAAAAAAAAAATCAAATAAACAAATATTTCGAGAAATGTGTCTTCATTTCGGCAGCCGAAGTTGTTCATGGTGGCGGATAGGAGACGCAAAGTTACGCCCCAAAATGGTGAACAATTACCAGATCTTTTATGTTCGTCCCGGCTATTTTGCCGAAGAAATTCCATCCTTGCAACGTTTCTCAACATGATTGTTAATCGGTATAGGGAACAACTCGGACGACTTTGTTAAGCATGCATGGCTTGATCATTATGTTGTGTACATTGGTCAGAGCCAGAGGTTATGGAGACATCCGGACTTCAAACAGTTCAAAGGGCAGACTGTAATGTTGTCAACATGGTGAAATAAATGTGTGTGTGGGGGGGGGGCATGTGGGCGTGCGTGTGTGCGTGCGTGTGTGTCAGTGTGTGTGTGTGTGTGCGCACGCGCGTGTGTGTGTGTGTGTGTGTCCGACTATGTGTCTGTGTCTCTGTGTGTGTGTGTGTCCGACTGTGTGTCTGTGTCTCTGTGTGTGTGCGTGCGTGCGTGCGTGCGTGTGGGTGTGTATGTGTCTGTGGGCGGGGATATAGCTCAGTTGGTAGCGCGCTGGATTTGTATTCAGTTGGCCGCTGTCAGCGTGAGTTCGATCCCAGGTTCGGCGGAAATTTATTTCAGAGTCAACTTTGTGTGCAGACTCTCTTCGGTGTCCGAACCCTCCCCCCGTGTACACTACATTGGGTGTGCACGTTAAAGATCCCACGATTGACAAAAGGGTCTTTCCTGGCAAAATTGCTTAGGCACAGTTAATAATTGTCTACCTATACCCGTGTGACTTGGAATAATAGGCCGTGTAAGGTAAATATGCGCCGAAATGGCTGCAATCTACTGGCCGTATAAAATTTCATCTCACACGGCATCACTGCAGAGCGCCTAGAACTGTACCCACGGAATATGCGCGATATAAGCGTCATTGATTGATTGATTGATTGTGTGTGTGTATGTGTTAATCGGTGTGTTTGACCGTTAGCATCTGAGTTCCAACCGGCTCTCTCTCTCTCTCTCTCTCTCTCTCTTTCTCTCTCTCTCTCTTTCTCTCTCTCTCTCTCTCTCTCTCTCTCTCTCTCTCTCTGTCCCTGCTAACCCACTCCCCTGAACGGGAAAAGCACTGTTTACACTTAGCCCTCAAAACATTCATGAAGTCGGGTCATCTTCGCGGAGTCAAATATTGCCCTGACCTAAGACATAATGGAGGGAAAAAACCGGCCCACGAAACTTTCTGCACCATTGCACAGAAAGCAACTCAAATGCTGAATGTACACATTCTTTTATCACCTCGCTTCATTGATCAACCGTGTCCGTCGGGCTTGACCTAGTTATCTCCGTGTGTCTATAATATGCGCTAAGGCACGAGAGGATGGCAGACGACTGTCAAACGCCTTTGACTGATCCTCCCACAACTTATAATGACCTTAAATTTTGTCTCATGTAGAATGCGGAAGAGCGGTGGGTACTCTTGTACTTTCATGTCGGTGCAGTTGCGACAGACAAGAAAAAATAAGCACATTACTACATGCACGCACGCACGCAAGCACGCACACGTACGCACGCACGCACACACACACACACACACACACACACACACACACACACACACACACACGAACACGGACACGGACACACATACACACACACACACACACACACACACGAACACACACACACACACACACACACACACACACACACACACACATGCAAACATACACCATCACATCGTTTCGATTCCAAGTTTGCCGCAATATATGTATTTACAATTGGCAAAATGTCAAACATAAAATTAAAATTAAATTAAAAAAAGCTTATGAGTTTAAATAAATTGCATTGCAAAACGCCACCATCGGGAAATGTAATTTCACCACAAGGTTGTGTGCATGTGCTAGTATATGACATACTTATTGCGACTGATTCCACCAAACATGAGCAGAGAGATTGTTCGTGTTGGGGTAACAATGCGGCAAACAGTGTTTAAGTCAGTCAGTAGGCCGTTCCGCTTGCCTAGCCTTGCCTAACCTGTCAGCGATATCCCAAATCTCTTTCAGTGCCGAAAGCAGATTAAGCCGCACCTTTTTTCTTGGAAAGTGGCCGGGCCTCACCTTTAAACACAACACTCCTACAATTTTAAGTATACTATGACCTTAGTCTAAACAATGGATGATTTACAAGAAAAAAAAGAAATAAAAAGAAGAGAAGCTTGACTTTTAACTCAGTTTATTGTAAATGAGGCTTTCTAACGTATAAGATAACATTCGGGATTATTCCTGGAAACGAGATACATCTACGTATACAAAGCTGCAAAACTTGTTACCCATAACACTTGTCGCCAGAACTATTGCATCTTCCCCCGTGGCCGTGACTGGTTGAATGGGGGAACGAGGGGGAGGGCACTCTGACACTCACCCACGCACTCACGCACAAACGATTTGTGAAAGAATAGTTCAAAACTGTTACTAGTTTAAGTATATTCATTGCAGGCCAAAGAAAAAAATATCTTAAACTATCCTTGTTCTAAACACCACAACACAAACAAAATGTGCACAATGTTCTTGTTTTGCCACGGTTTCAGTGTTGTTGTTTTTTTCCTTTCTTCAGAGAGTGGCCTATTTTTGATATTAGTCACGGTAGCATTGAGCTAGAAACACCATACACTGACTGACTTCAACAAAAGAAATAAGGTATGTAGTCTGAACAGTAACCAGAAACGTGTGAACAATGTACACAGAGTTATTATTACTCTCAGTGATTGGTAGAAGAAAACCTAGTTTGAAATGCACTCTGCCGTCGTTAACTTACCAACACAAACATTGAAATTTCTGGCCCTTCCAAAGTCATTTGCAGGATCTTGGAAACGCACAGGTAAAGAGCAGAGAAAAAGAAAATCTGCAGAGTCAGCAGCCCAGCGTTGTACTGCTAATCCGTTGGCAAAACTGGATTCGTACCGCTTGTCGGTCACTAGGGCCAAAGCCGTCGAACACAGTATTACCCCCTTATTAAAACTTGAGAAAATCATGTCTTAGAAAGGAGGGAGTCTCCAAATGGGAGTACATTTACCGGTTAGGAACAAAGACTTTGAATAAAAGGGCATTAGAAGGAAGGCCGGAATCTGAAATCGGGAGGCGCAAACGGCGGGTTCCACTGTATCTTAGCTAAAGCGTCTGGAGACGGCAGGAGGAATTCAGGGGGTCGACATAGTCCAGTCTTTTGTACGAACACTCTCAGCTTGTTACAGAGCGAGCGAAAGAAACGTTTGAGAGTCAAGCGAAACGTCATGGCCGGTTTTGTAAAGAAAAGCGTCTTGCAATTTTTTTGTTTAAATCATCCTCTGAACTGAAAGACACATAGCAGATTCGATCAAGTCTTGCTCGAGAAACTTCTGTTTGTCTTGGTTATCAAATTTCCTCGGTGACGAGAAGCGATGCCGAGAGCCACCGATCTTACTACAAACATATGTCTTGGCTTAGTTGTAAAGTCCCACAAAGCCGATGATTAACCCATCTAAGACCCCCGTCTAACGTGACCTCAACTGACCGGTCAAAACCACAAATCCGAAACCAAATTATTTTCCCCCAAAAGTCTTGCATATTTCAAAAACTTGTTTGATCTTTTGTTCGGTGTAAACGACAATGATTTGCCCATCTTTTCTGACACAAAGCTTCAACGTTTAGAAAGTACTTAGACTGTCCTTTTTCTTGGTCGCCTGAAAGGTTCACTGGCAAGTCAGGGGTTTCAAATGTCAGTGAGGTGCTTACTGTTATTTGTCGACGATCATGTGTTGCCACGGATAGAGAGATGAGCGACATTGATAAAAACAAGCACGCTGAAGAATGCGACGTGGGCGACTGCCACGTTCTCACGATAAAACAAGAATAATAAAGCAAGAAGAATCCCCCGAAAGCGGCGTATGGCTTCCTAAATGGCGGTGTAAAAACGGTCATACACGTAAAAATCCCACTCGTGCAAAAAAACCACGAGTGTACATGGGAGTTTTAACCCATGCATGAAGAAGAAGAAGAAGCAAGAAGAAGAAGAAAATGCCGCTTTCTCGCCTTGTTGATACGTGTAATATTGTATTACCTTCGTTCAAACGTGTGTACAGAATTTTAGGGTCCTTTTTTATTAAACCTTTTCATGTGTTTGTATGTATTTGAAATTATTTTTCTCAGGGCAAATAATGTGACAAGATCTGTTATTTTTTGTTCGATGAACGTTAATCGGGGATACAAAACGCAAGAAAACAAGAATAAATCAAGAAAAACAAGAAGAAAAAGAACATTATAGTGGAGAAAGAGTCCGGTTCTACTGAATAAAATAATGATACATGGCATGATGAATGACCACAACACAATTACCAACATTATCATATGGAGAAGAAGCCTTGTGGGGAATCTTATATTTTTAAAAAACGAGAAGGTTTTAATTGATTGTTTGATTTGTTTTATGTTGTGTTGTGTTGCAGTTGAAACAAATCGTGACTTGAAGATGAGACGGTATTTATGCAAAAGCAACTTTTCAATCCAACCGAAGAGACACAAGAAGGGCAAAGCCCACACGACTCACATGCTGAACAGACCTTGATCTTTCTTTCAGAAATGACAAATATCAGTTTAACTCAAACTGACCTGGAACTTGAAGATATGTAACCTAATGTGAGTTAGTATGAAAATATAATGTATTTCCCTCACACATATGTAGTTTTGGAAGAGTTATTTTCAATAGTTCAAGGTCAAGGTCACTTCAAAATATATACATTTCAACTTTGAAGGACCCTTGCGACCTTGACCTTGAAGCAAGGTCAACCAAACTGGTCTCCAAAGATAGGGCTTACTTTGCC
>NC_090247.1:41983709-41991209 GCF_037325665.1 Littorina saxatilis | reverse complement strand
TGTGGTTTTCTTTGAATTTGATATGTTGTGTCATTCTGAACTCAGGTCAAAATGAGTTACTTCCCTTCGGGTCTCATTTAACCCTGACTTTGTTTTCCTTCTCTGGAGAGGAAATCTATTTTTAAATATTTAGAGCTTTTCGTAATGTGTTATTGATATAAGCAGATTCGCGATCGTCGATAATGATTTTTCATGGTGTTGTGTAATTTTTAAATTTAGAGAAGGAATTGTTATGTAAGACACTTTCAAGCGAGCTATCTTTCGCGGATGTATTTACTGTGCAAACAACTCTAAATATGGCAAAAGTGTCACGTGATAATCAACTTTGTCACGTGATCATAACAAAATGGCTACGGAGCGGACGAATTTTTCCGTAACCAGTTGGGAGTGATGCAACAATATTACGGTCTCCTTCCAACAGCGGTCTCAAAATTTCGACTTGTTTTGACCTTAGAACGATGTCTTTATCATAACTGTGACGAACAGAACGGAGATCACTGTCGAAGTCGGCCATTCTACAATCACGTTCGTCTTTCGTCTGTTATCAGAAACATTAGCGAAAAACATATGGGAGATAACTCTGTATTCTTGTTTTGATAGATTTCCCTTTAATGCGCGTAGTAATTATTCATCCTGTCATAGCGTGGACCGATGATTATCAGAATGATGTTCTGTATGATTCATGTTACGATTTAGATATAAAGCCGGAAGGCTGCGTCCAGCTATGTGAGCCAGTTTTTGTTTGGGTATTTGCTGGTTTGTTTGGACATACAGTCCCTGAAGAAATCAGACTTGTGATGTACAGATACTGTGGAAATAGGGCAATCAATGTTTTGCTCTTTGTCTCCAACCCCACCACAACCACACCGACCCCCTCCCCACCCCTGCACCCCTCTCTCAGTGTCTCTTTCTCACTGTCTGTCTTTCTGTCTGTCTGTGTCTCTCTCAGTCTCTGTAAAGTGGACAAAGTTTTCCTGCAAAAGAACTCTCTCTCTCTATCTCTCTCTCTCTCTCTCTCTCTCTCTCTCTCTCTCTCCCCCCCGCTCTCTCTCTCTCTCTGTCTCTATCTCCCCCCTCTCTCTCTCCGTCTCTCTCTGTCTCTCTCTCCCATCTCTCTCTCCCATCTCTCTCTCTCTCTGTCTCTCTCTCCCCCTCTCTCTCTCTCTCTCTCCCCCCTCTCTCTCTCTCTCTCTGTCTCTCTCTCCCCTCTCTCTCTCTCTCTCTCTCTCTCTCTCTCTCTTCTCTCTCATCCTGCATGAATTTACACAGAGCTCAGCAGCGTCAAAGCCGGGTGAGCCCTGCCCCGAGTCAGCAGTTTCAAGATTATCCAGTTAAACGGGTACAACAGAGCAGCTGCTTTGTGAACTCTTTCCATCCGAAGATGGCTGCTTGATACGGGTGAGAGCAGATAAGCGGTCTTAAACATGAGAGGTCAGCATTTTCTGTTGACCCCTCTTTTGTGTCTTCAGTTTCATGGCCGCTTCCATGTACCTCCACCAACCCGGCCCGCACACCAACCCCGCACCCCCCCCCCCCCCCCTCCACCCCTCTCGAAAAACAGCAACAACGGACGAACAGGGAAGGTACGGGTGGCTGACAATGACTGTCGCAGACACAAAGGACAGCTGTATTCGACTTTGACTGAGATGCCTGTATCGTAAACTACATTGTGAACGCCCATCCCCCCCTTATACACCAATTTCGCCCAAAAGTAGGGGGCGTGCGTTTTCTAGGTACTGTCCCCCATGCGGGATCAATTTCTCGTGAGAAATAGTGGTATTTGATCACATGGTATACAAATGTCAATAGGATGTGTTTTGTTTTCAAGCGTACGTTTGTGTGCCTTGGAACCTGGAAACTTACCAAACACAAAAATCCCTTTGCAGATGGTTTAACCTTCACCGGCTTATCGACTACACACCGAAGACATCTTGGGGCCGTGCGGACCTATGCTTCTCAAATACTGAAGGAAAAATATGCATACCCTTTCGTAGACCCATGCTTTCCAAAACAGCAAAAACTTGCATCCCCTTCCGTACACGCCGTGGTTAAAGTTCCGCGAGAAGTAATTGAATTACATTATTAATTTAATCATTACCGTGCGGACTAAAGCTTCTCAAAGAAGGAAAAACGTGCATACCCTTCTGTAGACGTCGTGGGGCCGTGTGGACCCACATTGTTATGTATTAATTTCGCTCCACGCGACTTGCTTATTAACTCCAAAATTAAACAGATCGTAGAAAATGATGTTTAGAGCCAATACCTGAAGGTTTGTGACTTCTCTCCCTGTTTTATATGTAAGTTCCTTCTTTGAGAAACATGGGTCCGCACGGCTCCACGATGTCTTCCGTGTGTAGTCTAAATTTGACCTTTGTTTTTTTAATTACTTCTCCCTGAAATGTAATGATCGTTTAGGACATACGAGCATTTTAGGTGCCGGAGGCATTCTTAAAATCTAATTAAAACATTTCAACTAGTTTAAGAGATATTTGCAATTAAACTCCCTTTTGGGTCCACACGGACCCACGACCACCGGCGAAGGTTAGGAACACTTGATCATAAATTATCTTGAATGGGCGGGATTGCCACGATGTAATTCTCGGAGTATCTGCTTTTATCGGGCAATATTTTCTACGGACGGCAGATGACACGAATTGAGTGTATGGTTGATACCCGGTCTTTCCACACCCCAATGCACAGCTGGGTATACGGAGAAATGTGCCGATAAATGTCCGATACCGACAATCTTCACTGGTGTCGATGACACTGAGCCGCCATGCCATTTTCCTGCTCTTATTGAATTGCTGGCATAGTTTGGCCACAAAATCAATTTCACGAAGCCAATGAAATCATTCAAACGAGTTGCTGCATTCATTCAAGTTCCTATCATACCGAACATTTTGCAGCGACTCTGAAGACGAGAATGTTACGGGAACGAAGGCCACATCGACACAAATGTTGATGACGACGACGGTTATAATGTCTGTCGCCAAGAAAAAGACGAGAAGGAGATGAAAGAATGGAAAGAGGAAGAGGACGACGACGACGACGAAGACGATGCTGCTGCTGATGATGATGACGATGGCGAGGACGACGACGACGACGATGATGATGATGATGATGATGATGATGATGATGATGATGATGATGATGATAATGCGATGCTGCTGCTGCTGCTGCTGCTGCTGCTGCTGCTGATGATGATGATGATGACGATGATGATGATGACGACGACGGCGACGACAAAATCATTATTACGTGCAAGGAAGACACTCTCAGTTGCATGAGTGAAACACCACATAATGACTAGGACATGCCAAAGCGGACAATTTTGACTGAAGGCCAAGAGAAATGACTCAGACTCAATATCAGTCACGATTTCTCAGCATCAGCATTTTCTTGCCCCCACCTCACGTAAACAGTAAAAGATGGTATTAGCTGCCTCGGGCACTTATCTCCGTTTATACACACCCGTGGGAACCGACACAATCGCCATCTGAAGACCACATCCCTGTGACCGACTGGCTTTTCCCTCGTAACGGTAGCCGCGAATTAGGTTACACTCTGCAGACACATAAACGATCGGAAAATGGTGTCTAGGTAAGATCTGGTTGCTAACAAAAGCTTGAAGGATTTAAGTAATTGTTGATGGAGTAGTGTCTGAGATGAGTTGCTGAACTCGAGGTCAAGGGGGAGCAGCAGAAAGTAGGGATTTGTCTGCTTTTGTGACGAGGGGACTGTGTCGTGTCTTTGCCACTAGCTTCCTGATACCTTAATGATTGGTTGGCAAGAATCGTGTACATCTCGTGACTTGACTTGCCTTGCGGATTCTCCTTTTTCAAATTAGGTTTCGTTTTCAACTGTCGTGATAGAATGGTGTGGAATTATGAACTTTTAGCGCGCCTGTCTTGATGCGGCTTCTAGGTGATGTCTATCATTTTCATTTCACGGACTTATGGTAAAGTGGGGTCAGTTTCTGTTTGTGTGTGTGTGTGTGTGTGTGTGTGTGTGTGTGTGTGTGTGTGTGTGTGTGTGTGTGTGTGTGTGTGTGTGTGTGTGTGTCTGTCTGTCTGTCTGTATGTCTGTTTTGTGAGTCTGTGTGTGTATGTTTGTGTGTGTATGTTTGTGTGTGTATGTGTCTGTGTGTCTGTGTCTGTCTGTGCGACTGTCGGCAAAACCATTGTTAAACCCGATGAATCAGCTCAATGATCCAGTTCCTGTCTCCCACAAGCAAGCGTCCCTACGGACAATGGACCAAACTTACTGGTACTTCCTTCTCACATAGCCCATCCTATCAACCACCATTCATCTTTACAGGCTTTTGCATCGTATAAGAGCATCGTTCAACTTGATCACATTCCAACATTCAACAGCCTGGGGATGGGGTGTTTTTGTGCAGAGTGGGATACATTTATGAAACTAATAGTGTGTCTGATACAGTGACAACATGCTAAATCAATTCAGCAAAACACAATCCACACTCTGCGCTGAACACAGATAGGCTGTCAATTGTTGGCATATTTCGAAGTGGAAGATGTCTTTCGCGCACGTACAAGTCTGAGGGCCCCAAAGGGTTTAAAATCGTGATCGTGATTGGCGTTTTTTGACCTTTCTGTGACCGTGATTGCCGAAATTTCTTTCTGTGATCGTGATGGGACTTTGCCCGTGATCCGTGATGACAAAAAAATCAAGTCTCGTGATCGTGATCGTCATTTGTTTTCGTGATCGTGATGGGCATTATTTCAAAGCATTTTATTTTCAACGTACATTTTTCACAGCTGTATCACTCTATGATCCTCTATTCGTCAAGGTGTTTGTGATCGTGGAAACAAAAATCAAGGTAACTGTGATCGTGAAAGCTAAAATTTCCCTTCTCGTGATCGTGATGATACCCCCCCTTTGGGGCCCTCAAGTCTGGGTGGGTCTGTGATGATGTACATAATTCCTTACATAAGACAGAATGTACATCAGGGCTCCGCAAACTGTGCTTCCCTGTGTCCTATTCGCACCAGAAGCAGAGAAACGTAGGCTTACTAAACATTCTTGAAGGCGGTTACGCGACGCACTACACCTGAAAAGAGCGGGTCCTTGGACGCACTGAATTTGCGTCAGTTATCATCCGTACCGTCGACACCGATTTTCAGACTGTAATCGTCTGCAGTTTCCACACACAATCAACAAGAACGTAAACTTGGATACATTTTGAAGCCGAGAACATTTTCTGCCAGATCTGTACTGTCACAAATTGACAAATAACATATCTTTGTGAAGGTCTAACAAGGACACCCCTAAATTGGCGGTCCCAAGACCCTTCAGGGAAAGTTACCGTGGGGAGCCCTGTTATCGATACCGAGACTTGTGGCAGATTGTGTCACATCAGTCTAGACTGCTCGAGACTATCGTTCTGAAAGTGTGCAGAAGGGCCCTGGAGTCGCGTCTTACGCTTTGAACTCAATAACAGCTGATGTTGATAGATATAATCTCTGACAATGATAGGTCAAGTATTTAAATGACCTTAAAAATTGCATTGAACTTCTTGATTACGACGGCTACGTTGAGATGTGTCGCGTTGAACTAAGATACGCTGCTGCCTGTGTACATGCTCTTATAGTTGTTAAAGTTACCTCCCTTGTCGAGTACTGCTCATCCCGCATAAGGAGGTAGCTCCGATAGCTGAATTGGCCGAGAATATCTGCTCGTTTGAGCGTCTGCACTGTTCACCTCGGCAGCGATTTTGATTTGATTCGGCGCCGACGAAGATCGCGTGAAAATTGGGGGAAACTCAATTGGTAGACAGTCTGCCAAGCGATCATGTTTATCACCACTGACCTGCTTAAGCATTACCCGAACTTGGAGAATCATGGCCTTCAATTCACTTTGTGAAACATGCGAAAATTCAACAGCCAGACTGCTTGCTTCCTGGGCAGAGTGGATTTTTGTTGTTGCATTAAACTGGTAAGTGACACCGATGCCAATCAGCTAACTCAATTTGGCAAGAGAAAACAATGAGGGATAACAAAACAACAACCTGATTATCCACCAGTAATAGGTTTGGGAGCATTCGGACTACCAGGGGAATTTATTACATCTAAACAAACAAGCGTGCAACAAAGCTATAGGACGCTACAGTACAAATAACATAGCAAACAAGAAATTCCTTCGAGGTAGGAAAAACACCCCCGTTGGTCAAAGGGAAATAACCATTCTCACTGCCACCAACTGAGAAGGTTATTTCCCTTTGACCATTAATATGTCCCTCTATAATTCCTTGTAGAATCTTAATCCACCAATAACTCCCTAACCGTGTGTTTGACTGGTCCCAATTTTTGTAAGGACCGTCTCAGGAATGTATAGAACCTGGTCACCAAGTTTGGTGACGATCGGTCCGTTCATTCTTGAGATCTATATGCGAACACAAACACACAAACACACAAACAAACAAACAAACAAACAAACACATCGACCGAATCCTATACACACCCCTATACCGGGGGTGTAACAAGACGAGAGAGACAGTAAGTGGGGGGAGGGAGGGAGAGAAAGAGGGGGAGAGAAAGAGAGAGAGGGAGGGAGAGAGAGAGAGAGGGAGGGAGGGAGGGAGGGAGGGAGGGAGAGAGGGAGGTAGGGAGAGAGAGAGAGAGAGAGAGAAAGAGAGAGAGAGAGATGAAAATCTGAACGTCTCAGAAAGACACTCATGATACAAATAATGAACTTTCTTGGTTTTTGTTATGCCCAAATCAATGGCCATGAGAGTTTCTTGACGTTGCCTTTCGTCAACCGATAACAAAAGCTGTTTGGCAGATTTGCTGAAATGACGCAATTTTTGTAGGCGATTTGAAAGAAATTCTGGGCCAATATGCTAGAGTCGTGGTAAGAAAGTTTAGTCCTGGAGAGTGCATTTTATCCCAGACTAAAGTCTCTAAACTCGTCTCATACTGGCCCTGGCGTTTTGCAGACTCTACTGCCCCCACCACACAACATTCCCACACAACCAAACTCGATCAGTACGCTAAAAAGAAAAACAAAAGCAAACCTGGCAGCAACCCAAACCCTAACGAGGTCATTCGCACTTCCCAGCACTTAAAAATCATTGAAACACAATTCGGGGCAAAGTCCAGCCATTGGTGTCAATGAAATATATAGTAACATATGTTTCACATTATGTGTGCTACTCCCAGGCTCAGTACAGCAGTCGGAGTGATTTCCTGTGTTGTTGTGACGTCTCGGCGCATGAGTACGGAGACATCAATACTATCATAGCATCCCACTTCCGGTGTCAGGGGAGAGAAGCACGTGTCCAGGAATAATAATCCGTGAACCACTTTTAAAGGTACTTAATTCCTCCCTGCGTTAGTGATTGTGTCCGCAACTACAGATCTGTCCAGGCTTTCTCTTACATGGGCAAAGACCACCATTCCACACGGATGCATCCAAAAATCAAAAGTCTGGCTACTTCCCACGAGGAGTGGGTATATTTTTGAATGTTTTTTTTCAAAGATC
>NC_090247.1:41968903-41978509 GCF_037325665.1 Littorina saxatilis | reverse complement strand
TACACACACCGAACGCACGCACTGGCGCACACACACACACACACACACACTGACCAGATATCTTTAACAGACTATTTCCTTGTTATCAGCAAGGTATTTGTAGCGAATCGGCAATGGTCGAGTAGGCGAAGGCGCAGTAAAGAAATAGGAGCGTAGAAACTGTGGGGGGATGTTCGTTTGTTGTTGATGTTGGTTTTTTGTGTGTGTTTTTTCGGGGGGAGCAACTTAGACCTGGCCATACAGCCTTCTTTACAGACAAAGTCTTAGTTTTCTCAGCCAAACCATCTCCTGGGGGTAAATAGCCGATTTTCTGATTCCGGCGTTGCGTTGTGTTCATCTTCTTGCACTCTCAGGGTTTTTTTGACGGTGGGATTTTGTTTTTACCCGAGTCCGATCTTCCTCCCTCCCGCCTCAGTCCTAGTAAGTAGCACAGAGATATAGACTAGACTGTGCAAGTACCCATCCAGCCCCCTTTTCTCGGGACCTTCTCATAGTTCAACTATCTTCCTATGTGCCTGAATAGGGCGTCAGAGAAT
The DNA here is from genome assembly GCF_037325665.1 of Littorina saxatilis. Taxonomy (NCBI): domain Eukaryota; kingdom Metazoa; phylum Mollusca; class Gastropoda; order Littorinimorpha; family Littorinidae; genus Littorina; species Littorina saxatilis. Next base: position 41,977,973 of record NC_090247.1, on the reverse strand, counting down.
GGAAGTGTTATGCAAAAGCTCAGTAGAGCATTTCCTGCTTTGTTGAAAAGTAATGGGTGTCACTGAGTGTCATATTAGTAAACCTAACAGTGGACCGGACCTTACAGTGGTGTACATTGATATCACAGTGTGTGTGTGTGTGTGTCACAGTGTGCGTGTGTGTGTGTGCGTGCGTGTGTGTGTGTGTGTGTGTGTGTGTGCGTGCGTGCGTGTGTGTGTGTGCGTGCGTGTGTGTGTGTGTGCCTGTGTGTCAAGTGTGTGCGTGCGTGTGTGTGTGTGTGTGTGTGTGTGTGTGTGTGTGTGTGTGTGTGTGTGTGTGTGCCTGTCAGTCTGTCTGTCTGTCTGTCTGTCAGTGCGAGTACGTACGGATTTTGACTATTTATATCTTCCTGTACCCTCCGTCCCGGCTTAATAGGCGCATAAAGTTACCGTAATTAAAACTGAATTAAAACAAAAGAAGAAATAAAACCGAGGTGTTGACTAGTAAATCTTCTAAGTAAGTAAGAAAATTAACCGAAGTGCTAAGAAGAAAATCTCATTTGCACCTTGTATAGTCATTTACTTGACACCCTATTCTGGCAAATCATAGGTTGATCAGAAACTCATTTCAGCCACGAACAAGTACTTAAAAATTCTAATGTCAGCACTTTGATATATTCAAACGAGGGACTCCGATCGGAAAACACCGTCAATGAAAATCGAAGTTGTGACGTAATCACGACAAGTGTACAAAAGTTTTTTTTAAAACCCAATGATTTGTCAAACAGTGATGCGGACCATAATAGTTCTAAGGGGTAAGGTCGCTTTCTTTGTTACCATAGACGCCTGCTTCTGTATGTGGTTTTCTTTGAATTTGATATGTTGTGTCATTCTGAACTCAGGTCAAAATGAGTTACTTCCCTTCGGGTCTCATTTAACCCTGACTTTGTTTTCCTTCTCTGGAGAGGAAATCTATTTTTAAATATTTAGAGCTTTTCGTAATGTGTTATTGATATAAGCAGATTCGCGATCGTCAATAATGATTTTTCATGGTGTTGTGTAATTTTTAAATTTAGAGAAGGAATTGTTATGTAAGACACTTTCAAGCGAGGTATCTTTCGCGGATGTAACTATTTACTGTGCAAACAACTCTAAATATGGCAAAAGTGTCACGTGATAATCAACTTTGTCACGTGATCATAACAAAATGGCTACGGAGCGGACGAATTTTTCCGTAACCAGTTGGGAGTGATGCAACAATATTACGGTCTCCTTCCCACAGCAGTCTCAAAATTTCGACTTGTTTTGACCTTAGAACGATGTCTTTATCAAAACTGTGAAGAACAGAACAGAGATCACTGTCGAAGTCGGCCATTCTACAATCACGTTCTTCGTCTTTCGTCTGATATCAGAAACATTAGCGAAAAACATATGGGAGATAACTCTGTATTCTTGTTTTGATAGATTTCCCTTTAATGCGCGTAGTAATGATTCATCCTGTCAGAGATACCAGCGATAGCGTGGACCGATGATTATCAGAATGATGTTGTGTATGATTCATGTTACGATTTAGATATAAAGCCGGAAGGCTGCGTCCAGCTATGTGAGCCAGTTTTTGTTTGGGTATTTGCTGGTTTGTTTGGACATACAGTCCCTGAAGAAATCAGACTTGTGATGTACAGATACTGTGGAAATAGGGCAATCAATGTTTTGCTCTTTGTCTCCAACCCCACCACAACCACACCGACCCCCTCCCCACCCCTGCACCCCTCTCTGTCTCTTTCTCACTGTCTGTCTGTCTGTCTGTCTGTCTTTCTGTCTGTCTGTGTCTCTCTCAGTCTCTGTAAAGTGGACAAAGTTTTCCTGCAAAAGAACTCTCTCTCTCTATCTCTCTCTCTCTCTCTCTCCGCTCTCTCTCTCTCTCTCTCTCTCTGTCTCTCTCTCCCCCTCTCTCTCTCTCTCTCTCTTTCTCTCTCTCCCTCTTTCTCTCTCTCCCTCTCCCCCCGCTCTCTCTCTCTCTCTCTGTCTCTCTCTCCCCCTCTCTCTCTCTCTCTCTCTCCGTCTCTCTCTGTCTCTCTCTCCCATCTCTCTCTCCCCTCTCTCTCTCTCTCCCTCTCTCTCTCGCTCTCCCCTCTTTCTCTCTCTCTCTCTCTCTCCCCTCTCTCTCACCAGTCTCTCTCTCTCTCTCTCTCTCTCTCTCTCTCTCTCTCTCTCTCTTCTCTCTCATCCTACATGAATTTACACAGAGCTCAGCAGCGTCAAAGCCGGGTGAGCCCTGCCCCGAGTCAGCAGTTTCAAGATTATCCAGTTAAACGGGTACAACAGAGCAGCTGCTTTGTGAACTCTTTCCATCCGAAGATGGCTGCTTGATACGGGTGAGAGCAGATAAGCGGTCTTAAACATGAGAGGTCAGCATTTTCTGTTGACCCCTCTTTTGTGTCTTCAGTTTCATGGCCGCTTCCATGTACCTCCACCAACCCCGCACACCAACCCCGCACCACCCCCCCCCCCCCCCCCCCTCTCGAAAAACAGCAACAACGGACGAACAGGGAAGGTACGGGTGGCTGACAATGACTGTCGCAGACACAAAGGACAGCTGTATTCGACTTTGACTGAGATGCCTGTATCGTAAACTACATTGTGAACGCCCATCCCCCCCTTATACACCAATTTCGCCCAAAAGTAGGGGGCGTGCGTTTTCTAGGTACTGTCCCCCATGCGGGATCAATTTCTCGTGAGAAATAGTGGTATTTGATCACATGGTATACAAATGTCAATAGGATGTGTTTTGTTTTCAAGCGTACGTTTGTGTGCCTTGGAACCTGGAAACTTACCAAACACAAAAATCCCTTTGCAGATGGTTTAACCTTCACCGGCTTATCGACTACACACCGAAGACATCTTGGGGCCGTGCGGACCTATGCTTCTCAAATACTGAAGGAAAAATATGCATACCCTTTCGTAGACCCATGCTTTCCAAAACAGCAAAAACTTGCATCCCCTTCCGTACACGCCGTGGTTAAATTTCCGCGAGAAGTAATTAAATTAAATTATTAAATTAATTATTACCATGCAGACTAAAGCTTCTCAAAGAAGGAAAAACGTGCATACCCTTCTGTAGACGTCGTGGGGCTGTGTGGACCCACATTGTTATGTATTAATTTCGCTCCACGCGACTTGCTTATTAACTCCAAAATTAAACAGATCGTAGAAAATGATGTTTAGAGCCAATACCTGAAGGTTTGTGACTTCTCTCCCTAGTTTTTATGTAAGTTCCTTCTTTGAGAAACATGGGTCTGCACGGCCCCACGATGTCTTCCGTGTGTAGTCTAAATTTGACATTTGTTTTTTTAATTACTTCTCGCTGAAATTTAATGATCTTTTAAGACATAATAGCTTTTAAGGTGCCTGAGGCATTCTTAAAATCTTATTACAAAATTCCAACTAGTTTAAGATATATTTGCAATTAAACACCCTTCTGGGTCCACACGACCACCGCCGAAGGTTAGGAACACTTGATCATAAATTATCTTGAATGGGCGGGATTGCCACGATGTAATTCTCGGAGTATCTGCTTTTATCGGGCAATATTTTCTACGGACGGCAGATGACACGAATTGAGTGTATGGTTGATACCCGGTCTTTCCACACCCCAATGCACAGCTGGGTATACGGAGAAATGTGCCGATAAATGTCCGATACCGACAATCTTCACTGGTGTCGATGACACTGAGCCGCCATGCCATTTTCCTGCTCTTATTGAATTGCTGGCATAGTTTGGCCACAAAATCAATTTCACGAAGCCAATGAAATCATCATTCAAACGGGCGGGGATATAGCTCAGTCAGTAGCGCGCTGGATTTGTATCCAGTTGGCCGCTGTCAGCGTGAGTTCGTCCCCACGTTCGGCGAGAGATTTATTTCTCAGAGTCAACTTTGTGTGCAGACTCTCCTCGGTGTCCGAACACCCCCGTGTGTACACGCAAGCACAAGACCAAGTGCGCACGAAAAAGATCCTGTAATCCATGTCAGAGTTCGGTGGGTTATAGAAACACGAAAATACCCAGCATGCTTCCTCCGAAAGCGGCGTATGGCTGCCTAAATGGCGAGGTAAAAACGGTCATACACGTAAAAGCCGTGGGAGTTTCAGCCCATGAACGAACAAACAAAACAAAACAAAATCATTCAAACGAGTTGCTGCATTCATTCAAGTTCCTATCATACCGAACATTTTGCAGCGACTCTGAAGACGAGAATGTTACGGGAACGAAGGCCACATCGACACAAATGTTGATGACGACGACGGTTATAATGTCTGTCGCCAAGAAAAAGACGAGAAGGAGATGAAAGAATGGAAAGAGGAAGAGGACGACGACGACGACGAAGACGATGCTGCTGCTGATGATGATGACGATGGCGAGGACGACGACGACGACGATGATGATGATGATGATGATGATGATGATGATGATGATGATGATGATGATGATGATGATGCTGATGCTGATGATGATGATGATAATGCGATGCTGCTGCTGCTGCTGCTGCTGATGATGATGATGATGACGATGATGATGATGACGACGACGGCGACGACAAAATCATTATTACGTGCAAGGAAGACACTCTCAGTTGCATGAGTGAAACACCACATAATGACTAGGACATGCCAAAGCGGACAATTTTGACTGAAGGCCAAGAGAAATGACTCAGACTCAATATCAGTCACGATTTCTCAGCATCAGCATTTTCTTGCCCCCACCTCACGTAAACAGTAAAAGATGGTATTAGCTGCCTCGGGCACTTATCTCCGTTTATACACACCCGTGGGAACCGACACAATCGCCATCTGAAGACCACATCCCTGTGACCGACTGGCTTTTCCCTCGTAACGGTAGCCGCGAATTAGGTTACACTCTGCAGACACATAAACGATCGGAAAATGGTGTCTAGGTAAGATCTGGTTGCTAACAAAAGCTTGAAGGATTTTAAGTAATTGTTGATGGAGTAGTGTCTGAGATGAGTTGCTGAACTCGAGGTCAAGGGGGAGCAGCAGAAAGTAGGGATTTGTCTGCTTTTGTGACGAGGGGACTGTGTCGTGTCTTTGCCACTAGCTTCCTGATACCTTAATGATTGGTTGGCAAGAATCGTGTACATCTCGTGACTTGACTTGCCTTGCGGATTCTCCTTTTTCAAATTAGGTTTCGTTTTCAACTGTCGTGATAGAATGGTGTGGAATTATGAACTTTTAGCGCGCCTGTCTTGATGCGGCTTCTAGGTGATGTCTATCATTTTCATTTCACGGACTTATGGTAAAGTGGGGTCAGTTTCTGTTTGTGTGTGTGTGTGTGTGTGTGTGTGTGTGTGTGTGTGTGTGTGTGTGTGTGTGTGTGTGTGTGTGTGTCTGTCTGTCTGTCTGTATGTCTGTTTTGTGAGTCTGTGTGTGTATGTTTGTGTGTGTATGTGTCTGTGTGTCTGTGTGTCTGTGTCTGTCTGTGCGACTGTCGGCAAAACCATTGTTAAACCCGATGAATCAGCTCAATGATCCAGTTCCTGTCTCCCACAAGCAAGCGTCCCTACGGACAATGGACCAAACTTACTGGTACTTCCTTCTCACATAGCCCATCCTATCAACCACCATTCATCTTTACAGGCTTTTGCATCGTATAAGAGCATCGTTCAACTTGATCACATTCCAACATTCAACAGCCTGGGGATGGGGTGTTTTTGTGCAGAGTGGGATACATTTATGAAACTAATAGTGTGTCTGATACAGTGACAACATGCTAAATCAATTCAGCAAAACACAATCCACACTCTGCGCTGAACACAGATAGGCTGTCAATTGTTGGCATATTTCGAAGTGGAAGATGTCTTTCGCGCACGTACAAGTCTGAGGGCCCCAAAGGGTTTAAAATCGTGATCGTGATTGGCGTTTTTTGACCTTTCTGTGACCGTGATTGCCGAAATTTCTTTCTGTGATCGTGATGGGACTTTGCCCGTGATCCGTGATGACAAAAAAATCAAGTCTCGTGATCGTGATCGTCATTTGTTTTCGTGATCGTGATGGGCATTATTGTAAAGCATTTTATTTTCAACGTACATTTTTCACAGCTGTATCACTCTATGATCCTCTATTCGTCAAGGTGTTTGTGATCGTGGAAACAAAAATCAAGGTAACTGTGATCGTGAAAGCTAAAATTTCCCTTCTCGTGATCGTGATGATACCCCCCCTTTGGGGCCCTCAAGTCTGGGTGGGTCTGTGATGATGTACATAATTCCTTACATAAGACAGAATGTACATCAGGGCTCCGCAAACTGTGCTTCCCTGTGTCCTATTCGCACCAGAAGCAGAGAAACGTAGGCTTACTAAACATTCTTGAAGGCGGTTACGCGACGCACTACACCTGAAAAGAGCGGGTCCTTGGACGCACTGAATTTGCGTCAGTTATCATCCGTACCGTCGACACCGATTTTCAGACTGTAATCGTCTGCAGTTTCCACACACAATCAACAAGAACGTAAACTTGGATACATTTTGAAGCCGAGAACATTTTCTGCCAGATCTGTACTGTCACAAATTGACAAATAACATATCTTTGTGAAGGTCTAACAAGGACACCCCTAAATTGGCGGTCCCAAGACCCTTCAGGGAAAGTTACCGTGGGGAGCCCTGTTATCGATACCGAGACTTGTGGCAGATTGTGTCACATCAGTCTAGACTGCTCGAGACTATCGTTCTGAAAGTGTGCAGAAGGGCCCTGGAGTCGCGTCTTACGCTTTGAACTCAATAACAGCTGATGTTGATAGATATAATCTCTGACAATGATAGGTCAAGTATTTAAATGACCTTAAAAATTGCATTGAACTTCTTGATTACGACGGCTACGTTGAGATGTGTCGCGTTGAACTAAGATACGCGGCTGCCTGTGTACATGCTCTTATAGTTGTTAAAGTTACCTCCCTTGTCGAGTACTGCTCATCCCGCATTGAGCGTCTGCACTGTTCACCTCGGCAGCGATTTTGATTTGATTCGGCGCCGACGAAGATCGCGTGAAAATTGGGGGAAACTCAATTGGTAGACAGTCTGCCAAGCGATCATGTTTATCACCACTGACCTGCTTAAGCATTACCCGAACTTGGAGAATCATGGCCTTCAATTCACTTTGTGAAACATGCGAAAATTCAACAGCCAGACTGCTTGCTTCCTGGGCAGAGTGGATTTTTGTTGTTGCATTAAACTGGTAAGTGACACCGATGCCAATCAGCTAACTCAATTTGGCAAGAGAAAACAATGAGGGATAACAAAACAACAACCTGATTATCCACCAGTAATAGGTTTGGGAGCATTCGGACTACCAGGGGAATTTATTACATCTAAACAAACAAGCGTGCAACAAAGCTATAGGACGCTACAGTACAAATAACATAGCAAACAAGACGAGAGAGACAGTAAGTGGGGGGAGGGAGGGAGAGAGAGGGGGGAAGAGAAAGAGAGAGAGGGAGGGAGAGAGAGAGAGGGAGGGAGGGAGGGAGGGAGGGAGGGAGGGAGGGAGGGAGAGAGGGAGGGAGGGAGAGAGAGAGAGAGAGAGAGAGAGAGAGAGAGAGAGAGAGAGAGAGAGAGAGAGAGATGACTGGAGACTGAATGAAAATCTGAACGTCTCAGAAAGACACTTATGATACAAATAATGAACTTTCTTGGTTTTTGTTATGCCCAAATCAATGGCCATGAGAGTTTCTTGACGTTGCCTTTCGCCCACCGATAACAAAAGCTGTTTGGCAGATTTGCTGAAATGACGCAATTTTTGTAGGCGATTTGAAAGAAATTCTGGGCCAATATGCTAGAGTCGTGGTTAGAAAGTTTAGTCCAGGAGAGTGCATTTTATCCCAGACTAAAGTCTCTAAACTCGTCTCCTGCATACTGGCCCTGGCGTTTTGCAGACTCTACTGCCCCCACCACACAACATTCCCACACAACCAAACTCAATCAGTACGCTAAAAAGAAAAACAAAAGCAATCCTGGCAGCAACCCAAACCCTAACGAGGCCATTCGCACTTCCCAGCACTTAAAAATCATTGAAACACAATTCGGGGCAAAGTCCAGCCATTGGTGTCAATGAAATATATAGTAACATATGTTTCACATTATGTGTGCTACTCCCAGGCTCAGTACAGCAGTCGGAGTGATTTCCTGTGTTGTTGTGACGTCTCGGCGCATGAGTACGGAGACATCAATACTATCATAGCATCCCACTTCCGGTGTCAGGGGAGAGAAGCACGTGTCCAGGAATAATAATCCGTGAACCACTTTTAAAGGTACTTAATTCCTCCCTGCGTTAGTGATTGTGTCCGCAACTACAGATCTGTCCAGGCTTTCTCTTACATGGGCAAAGACCACCATTCCACACGGATGCATCCAAAAATCAAAAGTCTGGCTACTTCCCACGAGGAGTGGGTATATTTTTGAATGTTTTTTTTCAAAGATCGATATAGGTGTTAACAAATCAATTACAAAATTCCTACTTTGCGCAGAGAGCGGCCTGGTTGTAGGTTTGTGTGTGTGGTGATGCGCATATCATATGTAAAAGTCTACAATAACCCTGGGTCGACCTTCCAACAGCCAGACTGACATGTTGTTAGTTTTTACTTTTAAATACTTTTTTTTTGACAATGTAAAATTGTAATACAGTACTTAAAAATGTGCACACAATAAGCAAAGAATCGTAAAATACGGAGGGCGGGGGGGGGGGGGGGGGGGGGTTGGTGGTAAAAATCCAGGATTGACCAGCTGCGTAGCCGGGAGCGAAGTGGGTGAGAAACAGGAGGAGTCTCTCTACTTGTAGACAGGCATTGTCATCATGAAAGTGTTTTTGTCAACTGTGAATGAACGACCACGCACATAGACAGATACATGTCAAAAATTGTTATCTCATAGACATGCACACATCACACACACACACACTCACACACACACACATACACACACACGCGCACAAACACACACACACACACATACACACACACGCGCACAAACACACACACACACACACACACACACACACGTACGCACGCACGCGCGCACATGCACACAC
>NC_090247.1:41936403-41963903 GCF_037325665.1 Littorina saxatilis | reverse complement strand
TATACCAAACATAAAACTAACTGCACAGACAGAATGAAATTCTCCGAACGGTCACGAGTGCTACTGGTAGTCTCTTTCTTTCTTTGTGTTCCTGGTTTTCGGGAAAGAAAGGGCAGTCCAGAGTTTCGACACCTCTTGCCCTCCTTTTTTGCCCCTCCTTCACTTCTAAATATGTGTCCGTTTCAACCCGAAAGCTGCCCTCTTTTCATTGGCGGAAGTCTCAGGGTGATATCACTTTATATCGCACACCCACCCCTGTTACTTGTCAAACCGCACATCTTGCAATTTTATGGGTGGTCGGTTTAAAATGTCATTATTCTAGTCTGGCTAGTTTGTTGGTCGGCTGGTTGTTTGGTGAGTGGGTGAGTTTTCTGGTTGTTTGTCTAATTCAAGGAACTTGATAACATGTGCGTGCATGCGTGCGTACGTGAGTGAGTGCGTGCAAGCGTGCGTACGCATGTCTTTGCGTGCTTGGGGGACTAATATGACCCCAAAGTCATGCCACTTTTCTGTGTCCAGCACAACAAGAAACGCTGCCGCAGCATAAAACAATCACTGGTTGCAGGCCTTCAAGTAGGACACACAAAGGTATATATAACGAGAGCAAATAAGAGAATACTGAACTTAAAAGTTCAATCAAACACAAGCCAAACGGGCCAGTGCGGCAGTGGCCAACAACAACAACGACAGCCACTGAATGAGGTTGGGCACTGCGCGAGTTGTAAAGGGAGTGGACTGACATCAGTTGGGAAGCAACTGCTACGCTCGATTTCCAAACTTTGTAAGAGAGCAGTTTAATTTGAAACGGCGTAAAAGATCAAAAATCCACAACCCACACAGGTTATAAAAGACAGACCACACGCCCAGGAAGAAGATTTACCCTTCCACCCATAAACACCTGACCTCTTAGGTCATGCGGAGGGTGTTTTTATTCAATTATTATTTCTGGCCAGAGAAATCCAACTGGCCATATGTACACCCATTCCTGCCCTCTGACCGTTCTCAATGATGAGCTACCTCCGGATCGAAAGAAAGTAGTTCACGAACTGCGCCTTGCCCTCGTCCTCTATCAATTACTCCACTTTGAATCTTCTTCATCATTTGCAATTTGGCCGGATTAGAGCTGGAGGAGGGGAGGAGATAGAAGGAGTCTGCGCGATGGAGAAGATCGGAAGAAGGAAAAAAAGGTTTACTAAAAAACCAAGAAAACCAGGAAGAAACAAACAGTAGCGTGTTTGTTTGTTTGTTTGTTTGTTTGTTTGTTTGCTTGTTTGTTTTAAAAGTAGTTGTGTAGCCGGTGCTGTTATCACTGGTGTTGGTTTTGGCATCGTCACTGTCGTCGTGGTTGTTGCTGATGCTGTTTGCGTCATTGTTTACTTTCATTTTGAGAGCCAGAGAGATACATAGATACCGACACAGACACGCAGAAAAACAGGAAGGCAGACAAACAGACCGACACAGACAGAGGGACAGACAGAAAAGGGGCGGCATTGGAGAGAGAGAGACAGACAGACAGACAGCCTACAGACAAAGACAGAAACAGAGAGAGAGAGAGAGAGAGAGAGAGAGAGAGAGAGAGAGAGAGAAAGAGAGAGAGAGAGAGAGAGAGAGAGAGAGAGAGAGAGAGAGAGAGAGAGAGAGAGAGAGAGAGAGAGAGAGAGAAGATGCTCCAAGCGCCTGAACACGTCCCAATTATTTGCTGAGGACTTGTGAGAAAAAGAGTGTTTTAGGGGGGAGCTGAATGGACAAAGGCCGGAGTTGACTCGTTGGAGAAGAGACTGAAGTAAGAAGAGAAGAGGACACACAGTGGGAAGAGAAGGGAAGAGAAGGGGGACCTCCTCAATGGGGAAGGAAAACAGGACGAAGGAATTTTTGCGACAAGTGCAGCGAGGGTGAAAAAGGAGAAGCGAAAGGTGAAGACCTCCGGTACGCCGTGGACACTGAATAGGACGAGGGGACAAGCCTTGTATGCGACATTTTGGGGATGAGAGCAGAAGGGAAGATGGGGGGATGGGGGAAGAAAGAGGTAGAGATGTCGTACTGAAGGGAGGGGGGGGCCAAGGACACGAGATTAAAATATAGAGAGATAAACGGGGGAAGGTGGAGAGAAAGACAGAGACAGAGACAGACAGACAGACGGACAAACAGAATGCATGCTGGAATTTTGATGACTTTGGCTTTCGAGGGAAAGCAGACGATCGAGAGAGAGACAGAGTGTGACAGAGAGACAAAGACACAGACAGAGACACAGAGAGAAACAGACAGAGAGAGAGAGAGAGTGACAGAAAGAGACAGAGGGGCCATTACCACGACAGTACAACGAAGAGATCACTCTTTCCGTGCTCTGATGATCTTTCTTCTTTGCTGAACTGCAAATACTCGCTCCCTACCCCCACCTCGATCCGCCTCCCGCTCCTCAAATTATCCAATGACATGATGACCATCTGCCTGTTCGGTTCAAACCTGTCATTTGGGTTTTATTGCATTTCCGCCGTCAGATTTAACAACCTGTGTTGACGTGTCCACCCTAAAGACCGACTGACCAGAGCAGGTGAAAAAAACAGGTGGACACCCCGAATAAAACAAATCCAGGTAAAGTTCAGCCCTCCAACGAACCTCAGCCATTACAGTTGTCGCCCCTCTTCCGCACTAAACGTGTGATTGTGTCCCGTACTGAATGGGCAGTAATATTTGTAGCGGGGGGAAAACCGTATACATGTCCCAACCATATCAAGTTTCAAGTTTTATTTATTCCAATAAAACCCCGTGAGGGTACATGGAAAATTAAAAAACACAATAAAAACACATTTCATTCAACACCAAATAAAAGGAACTAAAACAAAAAGAAATCAGACTATGTACAGAAAAGGGAATTGAGGGGTGAGGGAGAGCAAAAACAATACAAGAAACAATTCAACAATAACAAGAGGCGAGAATTTGTTCATCGAGGTATGGAAAAATAAGACAGACTTGAGTTACGAAGAGGAGTCTGGATTATGCCGCATGAGCCTGTCTGGTTCTCGTATGAATGTCTGTCTGTCTGTTATGTTTGTCCGTGTGTTATCTGACTGTCTGTTTTTTGCTTGTTTGTATTTTGTTTTTGTTTTTATTTTGGCCTCAGGAGTAGTCAAATTGAGTGAAAAACAGGTACATAAACGAAAACAAAGTTGTCCACAACTTGCCGCACCAACGTCAGCCACTGCACACGAAAATGTCCGACCTAAGGAGAACCTGTTTAAACACAACGGGTTTGCTGTGTACATACACGAGTGATTATGTACTAAGTAACACAACACTGGTGCATTTGAGATTCATCTAATCACAGAAGATACGTACGGCGTAGACCACGAAAATACATACTAAACACAGCAGCACGTCGCAGGGCTGGCGTGGAGAAAATGCAGGGGAGATAAGTATGGGCGTGGTGAGGAGACAGGAAGTGATGTTTTGATAACAAAGCGTGATAACTCTTTCAGATCTCGGTCACAGTTCTGGTCAAGGGAGAGCAATGCCCCGGGCATCCGGGGTAAAAAAGGTGAAAGCCGAGATGATTTATGGCGCTCAAGTGGCTCGTACTTTTCAGTGCGAGAAAGTATTTTTTTTCTGATTTGTTGGGGGTTTATCTCTATGGCTTCTGCGCGCACAACTGCAGTCGATGCTGTGGGGCTTTTTTAACAACCAATTTATCCTGTCTTACTTCTTCATGGACTTCTACAATGTTGTAACCAGTGTTCACCAATCAGACTGCCGCAAAACAAATATTCTGGGTGTTTTTGTTTTTGTTGTTGTTTCACGTGGCTTGTATGGGTTGTCCCAATAATTCAAGATTAATGTTTAGCCATAACAGACTGTGGTTGATGTAGATTTATTGATCGATTGCCGAACATTCCGTTAAACAGTCAGCCGATCGGTCTGTAATGGGTTGCTTGTTGGAAGCAGAGAATGGACTGTTTTCGCCATACAGAGGAGGTGACTGAACAAGGAGACAATCATGGAGACGTGTTGGTGTTTTTTCTCTTTCCCTTGCCCCCGGGGGTCAAGACCCTGTACCCTGCTGACTGACTTCCTGTGTTTTTCATTTCCCAACTCCTTCCTTCCTTCAACCACCCTCTTTCCACTACACTCTGCGCTTGTATACAAACCCGGCACATCCAGCGCCATCCTCACCCTAGGTCACCGGAAATATGTCAGTGTTGCAGACTGTGTATACAGGTCTTGAGAGTTTATTCCGCCACTTTTGTCAGAAAAACAAAATTGAAATATGTGTTTCCTATTTACAGTGGCCGCTGTGTTCATCCTCGTACCGCACCCACACCCCTTTACGCTCCTACTCTCTTATTCGTTCTCGGCAAAGATAAACTGATTTATTTGTACCGCACGGTATTATGAACTCTCTCTCTCTCTGTCTCTCTGTCTCTGTCTCTCTCTCTGTCTCTCCCAACCCACCCCACTAAGCTATGATAGCCATACTGGGACATTTGACCAGTGATCAATGTTCGCCCTCCTCACTCTCACTAGGGAAACTGACCGCTGAAATATGCCGGCCTGGCCCCCCTGACCTCCGCCCGTGTCAAGGTCGGTTGTAAAGGTCACTCGCCAGAAGTGAACGGTCAGCAGAGATAATAATTGCTGAATTAAAATCATGTCCGTTGCTATGTAGGGCTACTAGCAAGGAAAAGCCGCGCGTGACAATGTAGTGCACAGCGTACAATTACGAATGTGAGGGAGATGCCGAACATAATGAACTCACATTTTTGAGTGTTGCAAAGTCAAAACCTGATTTTTAACTTTGGATTAAATTCTGCTGCTTTCTACCCTAATTGGTGTCTTAATATGTCTAACTGTAAAGCTTATAATACTTACTGACGGAAGTTCGTTTGGTCGAAAATAATTTAAGGTATAACATGTTCTGCTTTATTTGGTTAAAGTAATAATTTTTGTTTTGTATAGTAAATTGTGTCAATGTAAGACAACGAAGGGTCACTGCCTCGCACGTAAGACCCACACACGCGCACGCGCGCATTCACAAACACAGTCATTCACTCGCATATATATATACACTACTAAACAGACAGGCGTACAGACGAACGAACAAGAAGGACGAAACAGTCAAACTAAGGTCTCTATGTCTTTCAGATAAAAGAGGGAGCAGTAGAAGAGAATTCAGGGCCGGCTATGTCAAACAGTGGATCCTGCGGGTTCAAAGATGCTATTCAGTACAATCAACATGCTTCTAGAGTGAACCTGTGAACTTTGAGTCGTTTCGCTTGTTCCCATGCCCATCAGTTATTGTAATTTCCTTCAAGTTATGACGGTCATACAACATTATTCTAATCCACTTTTTTCGCCCCTTTGCTCTCATAAAATGTCTGATGGTTAAGACGGAGAGGTATAAAAGTGTACATCAAAAGCATTCTCCGTGTGACCACAAGTTCAAGTGAGTCAACGGAGACCCGGCTATTTCCCTTCCATCCCCACCCCCTTCTCTTTTTTCTGTATAGCTAACAGCATTCGCAAACAGCTTTCCGCACTACCAAATACCTTCTTGAAGAGAAGATAACTGAAAATGAGTGTTTGTGCATGTGTTTTCACACAAACCGACACACACGCAAATACACACACAGGCACACACACACACACACACACACACACACACACACACACACAGAGCACACACAAACAGGCACAATCACTGACAGTGTTATTTCTTAATTATCCTTTTGAGGTGTCATTAGTCTGCTGCGATTCTATTCTTTGAAATCATACAAACGTGACATGGTACTAGTGCTTGAATTTTCCACTTTTGGGCCACTTTTCTTGGCACACTATGGCATAATGATGAAAAAAGTTGTTTTACACCCCCACGGTAAATCAAAAGAGCTTCCTTTACGGACTTGAACATGGGTCATGTTCCTGGGTAAACTTCTAGCGCATATATAATAAAGTTGTTATCGTTATCATCATGTCAAGACATTGATAAATGTAAAGCCGAGCGGTCTTAGCTTCACATTTCTGACACCAATTTGTACCCCGAAAGTGAGACGAGCTTCACATTAACTCTAACTGTCTGTGTCTGTGTCTTAGATGTTATACGTGTTTGAAGGTCATTTGTCAGGATGGCAATCACACGACAGGACAAGCAGACACACAGAATATAAACTCAAGAAGAGGCAGGTGAAGTTCAAAATTGTATTGAATCAAAACAAATCATGAAAACAACACGACGGGCGCTGTGGCGTGGTGGTAAGACGTCGGCCTCCTAATCGGAAGGTCGAGGGTTCGAATCCCGGCCGCGGCCGCCTGGTGGGTTAAGTGTGGAGATTTTTCCGATCTCCCAGGTCAACTTATGTGCAGACCTGCTAGTGGCTTATCCCCCTTCGTGTGTACACGCAAGCACAAGACCAAGTGCGCACGTAAAAGATCCTGTAATCCATGTCAGAGTTCGGTGGGTTATAGAAACACGAAAATACCCAAGATGCTTCCTCCGAAAGCGGCGTATGGCTGCCTAAATGGCGGGGTAAAAACGGTCATACATGTGCAAATCCACTCGTGCAAAAACACGAGTGTACAAGGGAGTTTCAGCCCACGAACGAAGAAGAAGAAGTAGAAGAAGATGAAAACAACTCAATACAAGGCGTAGGTTCTTTTCAGAAAGTATATCTGTACATTGGTTCACTCTATTCCTGTAATTTTCCTACTACTTAAAAAATATATTCTAAGTCCTAAAATGGCTGAAAATGTGGGCATGACCCGTAGGTACCCTTCGCAAAATACGCTACTGAAAACAATATTCTAAGTCCTAAAATGGCTGAAAATGTGGGCATGACCCGTAGGTACCCTTTAATAGCAAATTACGCTACTAAAAATAATATTCTATGTCCTAAAATGGCTGAAAATTTGGGCAGGGGTTCGGGGCCTGAAGAAAAATAAAGTAAAAGAGTAAAGCGACGCCACTTTACTCGCCGTGTGGTAACCTGGGACTGCGGCCACGTTTGTTTTTAACCCTGTTAGTTCAGTCCACAGGGTGGAGTCCGGTATACCATTTAGACACTTAAGCCAGGTTGGTTGCTCAGACCCCGGAGGACAACTTAGAGATGACAACAAATACTGTGTACTAGGTTGGGACCCTCCCACAACCGTTCGGTACTAAGGTTGGGACCCTCCCACAACCTTTTCCACATGAGGCACAGAAGCAATGCTGTAACTCTAAGTGGGAAGTCCGGTATACCATTTAGACACTTAAG
Organism: Littorina saxatilis; assembly: GCF_037325665.1. NCBI lineage: Eukaryota > Metazoa > Mollusca > Gastropoda > Littorinimorpha > Littorinidae > Littorina > Littorina saxatilis. Next base: position 41,956,659 of record NC_090247.1, on the reverse strand, counting down.
CCAGGTTGGTTGCCAAGACTCCCGGAGGACAACTTAGAGATGACAACAAATACTGTGTACTAGGTTGGGACCCTCCCACAACCGTTCGGTACTAAGGTTGGGACCCTCCCACAACCTTTTCCACAGGCACAGAAGCAATGCTGTAACTCTAAGTGGGAAGTCCGGTATACCATTTAGACACTTAAACCAGGTTGGTTGCCAAGACTCCCGAACCTATGCTATGCTAATTTTCTATTTCTGTCCCCAGAATAAGGATCTATTTGGAACATGAGGTGGTTGTACGCTAAGAGCTCCCGAACCTCAGAAACTAACAGGTTATATACCTTCCATGACTGTCCCTGACGTCACAGCTAAGGAACCAATGAAAACGTCGCTCTGGGACCACATAACAAAACTGGGGAGGGAGGGGGGAGAGTTTCGAGGCTGCTGTCAGCCTCCATAGAAGCTACAGTTAAAATGCCTCGAAAATATACAAAAACTCCTGTACTAAGAAAACTACATCAGAACCGTTATAAAGAAATACATCAACAAGAAGAGCAAACGCTCGATCGAGTCACTTTCGCAGTTCTGAATATTATATGAGGCATCAGATGGACAGGAAGAAATTGCTATTCACAACACAATGAGTCACGTTCACATAAAATTTGAGCCCGGTCACTTTTATAGTTTCCGAGAAAAGCCCAACGTTAAGTTGTGTGTTGCCGAACAGAAAAGGCTAGTTATCTCCCTTGTTTTTCTGATAACGTTCGTAAAAGGCTACAGATGTAAATACTTTGATGTAAAGAATAATCCTACAAAGTTTCAATCACATCCGATGAACTTTGTCAAAGATATAAAATGTCTAATTTTTCCTTTGACGCTGACCTGTGACCTTGAAAAAGGTCAAAGGTCAACGAAACCATCGTTAAAGTGTAGAGGTCATTGGAGGTCACGACTAAACAAAATATGAGCCCGATCGCTTTGATAGTTTCCGAGAAAAGTCCAACGTTAAGGTGGTGTCTACGGCCGGCCGTCCGGCCGGACAGACTAACACTGACCGATTACATAGAGTCACTTTTTCTCAAGTGACTCAATAAAATGGAAATTCTCAGACGCATCATTTGATACCAAACACTCATAGGTGATCAACACTGCGAACAAAGTGCAAAACCTCTGACTATTACCTCGCAAAATAGTCATGTCACACCAAAAACGTATGCAGTTACAAGTTAACCACAATCAAACACAGTGTATATTCAACAGGCTTCTCGTATGTAGATGATAAACATAAAATCTCCATTCTACTAAACAAATGAATACAGAATACATATTTATATCGAATACATGGGTAAAAGAAAGAATGATAGAAAAGCTACAGAAAAGAAAAGAGAGAGAGAGAGAGAGAGAGAGAGAGAGAGAGAGTATGACTGTGTGTGTGTGTGTGTGTGTGTGTGTGTGTGTGTGGGTGTGTGTGTGTGTGTGTGTGTGTGTGTTCGTCTGTGTGTAACACTAACAAGTATTATTAACAAAAGCACAGCAACGTAGAAGTAAAGAATCAGGTCAAACAGGAAAAAGGGGTTGGGGAGGAGGGAGGTGAGAGGTGGATGTAGCAAAACAATGCCCTCGCGCACAAACAAAAGCGTAAGGGGTTAGTGACAGGAGAAGTGACCTAGGAAAGCCAATACAGAAAGGTTACATGGGAGAGGGGGAAAAAAGGTTCACAGACTGGCCTCTCCGACCTCCATGACTTGAATCCAGTCAGTTCGGCACCATCGTGTCAAAGCCAATTAAATTCTACCGCGAGAGAACAATGAGAAAGTACTGGATCATACCTATTTCCAAACCATTTACTAAGGGAAAGAACAAATATGATTTTAGAGTGTGAATCTTAATTCCACACCATTTCAATACTAACTTAGATATTATATTCTGCTCTCTACGCTTTCTCTTCTTCTTCACTCTATGAACGTTAAGAAGAAAATTGCATATGGAGAAAAGACAAAAATATTCCTGTAGTCGCTTTTCTCCACATAAATAAGGTTTGATCCTTAAAATATGGTGAGCAAAAATTAAAACAACAAAATCTCTGTTTTCATTCTGATGAACATTTTGATAGCTCACCTCTGGCGCCACATTATCAAATCTTTCAAGAACTCGATAATTCGGCGGTGTTTAATTACATAATAGGTCACAGCTACGAATTACATAATTACGTATGTTCCTAATTTTCACTTTTGAACAGTATCAGTACGACGACGTCATACGAGTATTTATTGGTCAGTGGTCAGAGCAAAACGCTTCATCCATGGGGAGTCCGTCTTCAAATTCAACCATACTCGGTGTAGCCTGAAATATCTTCGGTGTCAGATTGCCGTGTGTAGAGTCTGCGAGGAATGCAAACCACTTTCATTCACATGGTTCCTGGAACAGTAAAGTACTGTTTTCCCACGCTTGTGCTTGTGCCCCCAGCGATGAACCCTCGCGTTATAAAGATGCCGTCCCTCCCGCGTACACGGCCTTCTTCCTTCCCACAGATCTGTCCAGACTTTCACGTGAAATAAGAGCATCCTTTCACTCGGACACATACCAAGATCAGCAGCCTGCCTCAGTGATGTTGTGTGCAGAGTGGTCTTTATTTCTTTTTCTTGTGTGAACAGTACATGTGGTGATTTTTGTCCGTATGGTTCATTGTTTTATGTAGGTTGTACATTTAATTGTTCCATGCTGTATAATTATGTTCTTTTGTAAAAAGGGCCTAGAGCCATAGGTTAGGCACTTAAAAATGTCCAGTTATTATTATCATTTGTTTGTTTGTTTGTTTGTTTGCTTAACGCCCAGCCGACCACGAAGGGCCATATCAGGGCGGTGCTGCTTTGACATATAACGTGCGCCACACACAAGACAGAAGTCGCAGCACAGGCTTCGTGTCTCACCCAGTCACATTATTCTGACACCGGACCAACCAGTCCTAGCACTAACCTCATAATGCCAGACGCCAGGCGGAGCAGCCACTAGATTGCCAATTTTAAAGTCTTAGGTATGACCCGGCCGGGGTTCGAACCCACGACCTCCCGATCACGGGGCGGACGCCTTACCACTAGGCCAACCGCGCCGGTATTATTATCATTATTATCCAAGCGGAGCGCGGGCGAAGCCCGCGCGTAGCGAGGTAGTTTTTTTTTTCATCTCCCAGCACTGAAAATTTTTTTGCCAAGTGGTGTCTGTCTGTGAACATTGTTCTAGAATTCATCTTTTAGCACAATATTAGCGACACTGTTTGGACAATTCTATTAAAATTAGGCGTACAAACTGATTTTGTTTCGGGGAATCCTCTCAGAGGATCAGAATTTTCATATAATATCATCGGAAGCTGTTACAACGGGAAAATGTGAAACTTTTGTCACTTTTTAACATGGAATTTCATCTTTGAGCGTTTCAAGCGGACTTTAATAAAATAGTTATTTGCGAATTAAGCAGCGGAAGACACTCACCGGTTCAACATGTGTATGGTCATTAAACCTCAAAACATTTCAGTAAGTGGTTTAGACAAACACCTCCGACATGTGAGGGTGACTGGTTTGTAGCTGAAGAGTTTTTTTCTAAAGTGTGTTCTAAATACAAATGACGTACTGGTAATGATGTAATGAGTTGTTCTAATCTTGTTCTTGGAACTCTTGCTGTTCCAAGCTTGTTCTTAGCAAGTCTTGGTGACGAGAACAAAGACTATCAATGAAATCTTTAGAAATAACCTCTGACAACGACGACGATGACGACGACGACGACGATAACAACAACAACAACAAATGACATCGACGACGACGACAACAACAACAACAACAACAACAACAACAACAACAAAAACAACAACACGAGAACAACAACAATCACGACAACGAACATGACAACAACAACACCAACAACTACGACGACAACTACAACGACTGGGTTATGATGACATCACCAATGATTTAAAGGCCGTTAAAAAATCGTTAAATCCTATTTCTTCACTGATTCTTATGAAATTTTAAAGGTAGGTTTGTTGTCCCCAACTTATTTTCACTCCATACTTTTCCAGAAGAAAAACATAATTTTGGCAGTTAAAAACCGTTAAATTTCAATTCTTCACCGATATTTATGAAATTTTGTGGGTAGATCCGTTGTCCCCAACTGATTTTCACTCTATACTTTTCCAGAAGAAAGACATAATTTTGGCAGTTAAAAAACGTTAAATTTCAATTCTTCACCTATCTTTATGAAATTTAGTGGGTGGGTCCGTTGTCCCAAACTGAATTTTAAGACATACTTTTCCAGACAAAAAACCTTATTTTTGGCAGTTAAAAACCGTTAAATCTCAATTCTTCATCGATATTTATGAAATTTTGTGGGTAGGTTCGTTGTCCCCAACTGATTTTCACTCCATACTTTTCCAGAAGAAAAACATAATTTTGGCAGTTAAAAACCGTTACATTTAAATTTTCACCTATCTTTATGAAATTTAGTGGGTGGGTCCGTTGTCCCAAACTGAATTTCAAGACAAACTATTCCAGTCAAAAAAACTTATTTTTGGCAGTTAAAAACCGTTAAGTCTCAATTCTACACCGATATTTATGACATTTTGTGGGTAGGTTTGTTGTCAGATTTGACATGATGGCAGAATTGAAAGTGTGAGATATCCTGATGTTTCACAATTTATGCTGCATAATTCAGCCCCATAGGCGCTTGAATTTTAGGTGGAGTTGGTTTTTTTTTCAGCCCAAACCAGTAACCCCCACATGGTTTTCATGTCCCTTTCTGAGAGACTTCAAGAAGTTTCAATTTGACGTCATGATTAGCCTGCCGCATTAGCAAGTATGAAAACACGTCATCGATGACACATTTTAAGAGAGAGAGAGAGAGAGAGAGAGAGAGAGAGAGAGAGAGAGAGAGAGAGAGAGAGAGAGAGAGAGAGAGAATCATGTACACACAGATGGACGACTTCGCTTGGGGTATGTACTGCCCGGCAGTACACATCTACTTTATTATTATTATTATTATTATTATTATTATTATTATTATTATTATTATTATTATTATTATTATTATTATTATTATTTAAGTTATTGAGACATCCCAGTGCACTAAGGGATTTATAGAGCAAATCGAGAAAATTCATTATTGAACGAAGCGCATAGCGCTGAGTTCAATAATTATTTTCGAGATTTGCTCTATAAATCCCTTAGTGCACTGGGATTGTTTCAATAACGATATTGTCAGTACCGCCAGAGAAAAAAAGAAGATTCAAAACGCACATTTTGCAACGCGCATTTGGATAGGCGTAACTGTGTGGTCAGGTTTGTGTCACTGGATCTACTTTTGTGTGGGCTGTCTCAAGTGTGTCGTGCTTTCGTCACACGCAAACTCTTGTTTTAATTTCTGTTGGTAAATTCCAGTGTAGCGTTAAGCTAAAAAGGGATGATCTTTCATAGAGACCTCATTTAAACTCGGAGAAAGGACTGTGCTCTTGGTTTCGAAACCTTCATCGAGCTTCGACAGATTGACTGTGCAGAGTTTTGCCCCTTGCCACGGTCGACGGAAAGCACATTTCCAAAATAAATGTGGCATGTTTCTCGTGTGGTATCTTCACTCATCGGGGAGTCTGGTACTACATATGAACGGTAAGAATGCTCTGAACCCTACACGTATTATATCCCCATCGTTTTTTCGTTCACATTTGCCCAACTCATCGAAAAACATGTTCCATAATTATGCACTTTTGCTGAGTTTATTTTAGCATTTTCAGAACTTACCTCGGCAACTTCGTCCATGTTTACAATCGACACCGGATATCACGTCCCCCTGATTTCTTCTTCTTCTTCTTCTTGTCGATTTCTGAAAGGCCATGTAAGCGTAGGTTCCTAAACATGATGCGAGAGGCGCTACCTCGTAATAGAGAGAAAGAGCGGAGAGGAAGCTAGTTGGCGGTCCAGGATAAAATTTAATGGTCTATGGTTGCGTGCACCTCGATCAGCCCGGGGCTGGGGTGCACGAGAAAGTTACCACCCAAACGGGAGCCACTCGCAGTGTGAAACTGAGATTGGTTGTGATCTCAACGAATCAGAACCCGCAGTTTGTTTTCTCCCGTTTGGGTGGAACCCACTTTCGGTTTGTTCACCTCAGTCCAGGTAACCAGTTGTCAAACGTTGCGAGACTGATTATTGGGTTAAGTGGTTTGGTGTGGATCCATATCAGTCAACAACAATATAAAAAGACTTCTAATGAACTGAGCTGGCTTCTGAGGAAAGGAACTGTAGTTTTTCAGTAACAGTAACAAATTCAAATTGTTCTTCTGACCATGTTGACCTAAATGTTAACGATGTGTTTTGTTGTGGGCGGGGAAATCACAAGTCATAACCATTGTCATAAATTCCCATCGCGCGTGACGTCGAATGCTAGCGAGAGATTTGAGAAGAGGAGGGGGTAAGGGTGGGCGAACAAAGACATTGGAGGGAATTATGGGAGTGATCGAGGTGGCCGGGTGGAGGGGGGGGAGAGAGAGAGAGAAAGATTCAGTGAGAGGACACAAACGGACTTTCATTGACTTCAAGGTCACTTTAGTGCAGCCAAAAAAAGTTGTATCTTTTGATAGCTTGATGTGGGTGTCCATACGTTTACCTGTCTGTGTGTTTGTTTGTGTCTCATGTATGTGCGCGCATGCGTCTGTCAAGTCTTCTCTGCCGTTTGTTTGTCCGTCTCGTGCATAGATCTATTTGTTTGTATCCGGCGTGAACGCGTGTGCGTGCTTTTGACGGTGTGTGTGTGTGTGTGTGTGTGTGTGTGTGTGTGTGTGTGTGTGTGTGTGTGTGTGTGTGAATGTGTGTGTGTAACTGTATGCCATGTGTGTGTGTGTGTGTGTGTGTGTGTGTGTGTGTAATAAACGCACTCGTGTGACAGACATTAACGGAAAAAAGCTCACAAAGAAGAAGCGGGGACAAGCTAATGCATAGAATATCAATCGCTGAAGGAGTCAATAGTGACAGAAAAAAGAAAGAAAAAAACCAAAAGGGACAAAAACAAAATCAGTTACACAAACACAAACCATGCACTCTGAAAAACTTGTCAATCTTAACACTTACTGTAGAATTTACGACCACGAAGAAATCCTGCATTCTCATTCACCGACAAAAACTTGTTTATGTGTATAACCGTTTTTTTTATTTCTGGATTATGCAAACCCCTGCAGCGTTCTGTTCTGTCGTCAACTGTACCTGTTGTTCGGTTTGACGATGTACGGGACATGGGACCAAGATGGTAGTGACACTGCACTCCCGTACACTAGCCATTTCTGTGGGTTTATATGGGAAACAGGGGGTCACTGAGTCCACCCTCGTAAGACTTCAAAATGTACCCTAAAATATGTCCCATGCAGAACAGCCAGTGCTTTGGTCGTTACGTTACAAATATGTCTAAAAATGGATGTTGTCAAAAATATTTCTCTGTCAGTCCCCGTAGTCGGACGTGTTAATTTGAAATATTGCTTTGCACAAAACAAAGTTTAAAAGATAGTTTGTCTGGTATCGAATGAAATTCATCGTATATGAGATTTGTGTGCTACAACTTTCCGACTTGCTAATGGCATCAAAATGAAACAGATGTAGATCTTTCACAACTCCAATGCTTCAGTGAACCATGTGTCAAATCTAACGGTTCCATTTTAGTCCCATTCCCCCTATGCGTTCAAGTGTAACTCTTCAAAGCTGTCCGGACTTCAACTGACCTCTGTTTGAATATAATTAACCCGCGCGGTTGGGATGAACGCGATTCATAAAAGAAAAATCGCTGCACGCATAGTGCAAACACATAACAACAAAAGTCAATGAACCTGATTAAAGGAATCAAAACAGAACTTTCAATGTTAAAAAAATTACATTATTTCTTTTTGTTATATTCATAATTTGTATGACTTCAATATGTCAAAATGTTGTCAACAACTACAAATGAAACGAACGTATTCAAGTATGACATCACGGAAAGAGGATTTATTGATGTGAATGAATTTTATTGTTATGTTCTCCATTGCAATGACGTAAGAACTTTATTTCTTGTGTTATTATTGTTTTGTGCAGTAAGTGCATTTGTGCAACGGGTTTGTGTTATTTTCGTTTCTGTTCAACCGATCTGACCTCTTCTCCGTTTGCTGAAACTCGTCTACCACTGACCTGCCCCACATATTATGACCCCACATATTATGCCTGCGACCATGGATTAAAATTATTTTGCCTATCACCACAGAGCTGTCGTGGCTTTTACGTGGGATAAGAGCGTCCTCAGGTCAAGTTAGACACATGCCAAAACTGCACCGCCAGATATTTTTTGTGCAGAGTCTAGGTTTTTTAATGTGGTGTTTCTTTTTTTACTTAATTATTTTACGACTGACACCTATGTCAATCGGCGAAATTAATTCAGGCCAAATTTGTGTTTTTTTAAACACCGCTATGCACAGAGAGCTGCCAGGGTGTAGATTTTGGGTATCTGTGCAAGTCAAATTTCGCACCCCAATTCCCGTGTCATTTCACTCAAACGTTCTTATGCCATTTAAGGCCGACCATTTGACCATCTGGCACACCTTTCCGATCAAAGATTGCTTTAACAGGGATCACGCGACCGCCGCTTAAAAAAAGGATACCTCCAAAATCGACATGACAAAAACGGAAGGAACCAAATAAAAATCGACGAAAAATCATAATAATCACAACTTGGCAACTTTTACATACGAGGAGAAAGTCAAATCAATGATATACACAGAACATGTTGTTTAGCTGGCTTGCTTATTCTACAGGCTTTAAATCGACACAACAAAATAAATTATATTCGGAGAAGATCGTAACTCGATGGCAAGATCAACACGCCCAGCCTGAGTCGTCTTGTCGTTACTCGATACTGAAAATTAAATAGAAAAGGGAGAGAAAAATAGTGTCACCTGAAACTGAAATCTTGGTATTTGTTAACTATGACAAAACTTTTCGACAGTCATTGAATCAAAAAACAAATCAACCAGAAGACGATCATAACTCCGTGACAAGAGAGGCTCCTTGGCTGAATCGCCTATATAGTCGTTGCTTAACACTCAAAATGTACTTGAACAAAACAAAACACACAACAAGAAAAAAGAGTTAGTAACTGAGGTTGAAATATTGGTCATTAATGACTGTGTCACTGGGTCACGGTCACAGACTGTGCATAAACAGTGAGTGTCTGCGACGTTTCCTCTCAGTGAGTCCTCCTTTTTTCCTCCCCCCCCCCCCCCCCTTTCAGCGATCCTTTGCTACCGTGTTGTCCTACCCATTGAAAACTTGTAATCCATTTCACAAGGCGACAAAAATAGGAATGTCCTTATCAGCCTTTCTTTCTGTCCCTCCCGAATCACTTAGCTGCTCCTTCGCCCAAAAAAGTTATCCCCGATACCCTATTTTGTAAGGGAACAATTTGTTTCAATACTGTGGTGTACAATCTAAGCAAACCTTTCTTGAATACTTCGGGTGATACTAAAGGAAAAATGTCTAGATCATCTCCCACGTGAGTGATATCTAAATTAAGAACGTTGGTTGGTTGTTGGTCTTCTTCTTCCCGTTCGCTCCTATTTGTTGGTTGCTGGTGTTTCATGTTCTTTCAACAATTTTTGCCTATTCGGGACCAAGAATTAGAATTCGCTGCGTTTGGCGTTTGCGGTAGCAAAAGACATCCCCTATGATGCAAGTACCGTATTTGTCAAGATCAAATACGAACCAAATGTGACCCTACGTCGAACGTAATTGACCCCGCCACCCCAATCAAAATAACAAATTCAAATAGAGGTGAAGCATGTCTGCCTCTGTTTTTTTTATTTATTTATATAAAATAAATCAAAGCACATTGATGATTTTAGGAGTGAAAAATTCAATTCAAAATATGTTGCCGGACTGTAAACGTGCAGCATACAAAAAAGTGTCACAGACAAAAAATATAGTTTGACAAATTAATACGGATCTCTCTCTCTCTCTCTCTCTCTCTCTCTCTCTCTCTCTCTCTCTCTCTCTCTCTCTCTCTCTCTCTCTCTCTCTCTCTCTCTCTCTCAGAAGCATTTAAATCAGTCGTAATTTATGCAAAATCCCTCACTCCTTTCATGTAACTTTAAGTGTTACACACTACAAAACCTAAGATGATAAGAACCAGACCCTTCCACCGCCCTAACTTCCTCCTCGCCCTCTCCTGTCGTGTGTGACCCCCCCCCCCCCCCTCTCCCCCATCCCCCCCTCCTCTCCCCAATTTTCATCCGGGCTCATACAGACACTTTTCACACCAACCTCCCCCCCCCACACACACACACACACACGCAACTCCCCTCGCGCCTTCACACACGACGGATTTCCACAAGATCATAATTTAAATTTTTCTTCTTCGTTTTAGTTGTATCTCCTCCACGTGACAAGAGCGCCTCGGAGCGTGCCAGGGACAGCAGCAGGTGTAATATGAAAAAGACCAATGGCATACGGCACGTGGGGATCACACTTTTTCTGCCCCTGAGGTACTGTGAGGGTTACGATTGGAATTTTATATTTCAATGGTTATTTTGATAACAGGGTGTTTGAAAAGTTTGCCGAGTGCGGCAGGTTTTTCGGCGGTGTGGACTAAGGTGATATAGGGTGGGGGAAGGGTTGGAGGAGGAAATTTGATACTGGAGGTGAGGGAAGGAATGTGAACTTGTCACCTTCGGTCAAACGTGTGCGCTATTTTCTTCGTTACATGATTATGAGTAACTAGATTGATGAGCATCAGGTTTTTGGTGTCGTTTTCTGTTTTGTTTGTGTCTAGTTGGTTGTTTTTGTGGCAGATAATTATTTTGTTCTTTATTTTCTTTTATTTATAAAGAAAATGCAGTGAATAACCGGCACCGCTTACAACGTTTACAATTTAAGCGCAAATGAAAAGAACAATTTGAAACAATAAAACGGCCATGAATATCGAACTCAGTAACAAAAACAAAAGTATCCGCCGCGAACAAAACTGAGGCTCATCAAATTTCCTCAACCGGCCAAGATACCTCTGAGCTACTCAGACTACCTACAAATCAGCTGATTCGGAAAAGTTCAAAGCGGCAAAGCGCGGTCAAGATTACGATGAAAGGCAGTTTATATTTTTACGCCAAAGTAGCGACCACATTCTACAACCCCGTCAGGGCCCCGTAAGTAAGATGCACCTGTCGCGATGAAGCAGGTGGCAAAATGGCGGCGCTCATCACCCTCCCTCCCACCCAACCCCACCCTACCCTCCAGACGGCACCGCACACACGCCGCACTGATACTCTCTCTCTGTCTCTCTCTCTCTCTCTCAGTCTCTCTCTCTCTCTCTCTCTCTCTCTCTCTCTCTCTCTCTCTCTCTCTCTCTCTCTCTCTCTCTTACCCCCCTCCCATCTGCAGGAGTTTGAGATTCTGTCCCATTTTCACGGAGATTTTGCTGCCCCTAGGGCTGAAGGATTTTCAGTTCCTCTGTCACCTGTCGCAAGAGCGAGAACCTTGACTTTTGGACGGAGACTGAGTGGAGGGCCGGGGTAGGGGGATGAGGTAGAGTTGTCAATCAACATGTTTCATCCCTTTCAACTGGGCGGGGATGTAGCTCAGTCAGTCGGTAGCGCGCTGGATTTGTATCCAGTTGGCCGCTGTCAGCGTGAGTTCGTCCCCACGTTCCGCGAGAGATTTATTTCTCAGAGTCAACTTTGTGTGCAGACTCTCCTCGGTGTCCGAACACCCCCGTATGTACACGCAAGCACAAGACCAAGTGCGCACGAAAAAGATCCTGTAATCCATGTCAGAGTTCGGTGGGTTATAGAAACACAAAAATACCCAGCATGCTTCCTCCGAAAGCGGCGTATGGCTGCCTAAATGGCGGGGTAAAAACGGTCATGCACGTAAAAGCCGTGGGAGTTTCAGCCCATGAACGAACAAACAAACAAACAAAATTCAACTGACGGACAGGTCGCATGCCAGTCTCGTGTCTACCCCCCCCCCCCCCCCCCCCAATCCCCCGTCCCCCGGACTAGTCCGTCCCACTCTCACAGCCTCTCCTCCCTCTACCTCCCTCTTTTCTCTCTTGCCAAAGGCGTGCCCCCTTACCCCTCTTGTTTATGTCTCCCCATCACCTACTATCCCTCATCTCCTCCCTATGTTTTAAACGATTATTATCGTCTATTCGTCCTTTCATCTTCATAGCACTGTAGGGTGGGCGGTGGTGGTGTGGCATGTTGAGGTGTAAGGAGGGTGATTTTGTAACGTGCAAAGGGTTCTACATTCGGTGCCCTTTCTCTTTTCTTTTTTCAAACCACATCCTCCCAACCTTCTCACCCCACCCGTCGACCCCATCACCCACCCACTTTCTTTCAGTGTTTTCCCGTCTTCCTTGTTCTCCTATTCAGGCTTTTCCTATCAGTTGCATTGCTACGTTCACCTGTCACACCGTTTTCCTGTTTTTACATTTGACACTTCATGTTAGTGCTGTTTAATTGGTTTAAAAAAAATCAGAGTTAATTGTCGTGGAGGTGCAAAGACTACGTATTCAGTTTCTTTGGTGTCGGTTATTGCATAATTGAATGTCTAACCAAACTTTCCGTTCGCCTTGTTAAAAACACAAGAAATATTGTGTTCGAAAACAAAATGTGGCGGCACCAGTCTACAAAAATACCACACACACCATATGTGTGTCTGAACAAATAAACAAACAAACAATTAATATGGGGAGGAAACGGGACCGATGTTTATGCATTTAAAGAACCAACCGTGAACTTATACCGCTGGAGTTCTAAATGCATGGATTTAGGAGTCTTGCAATTGTATCCGCCAAGAAGTGACCTACTTACCATTGGTAACACAGGTAAAGTTAAAGGAACATGTCATGTTACAAGCTCCGGCTGCCTTACGCTGAAAGCATGGCTTCAGTTTTCAAAACATTATATCCATGACTGTCACCCAGACGAGCACTCGAAGTTCGAACCCTTCTTGAAATAAGTATGTATTCTTTCTTTATTTGGTGTTTAACGTCGTTTTCAACCGTTCAAGGTTATATCGCGACGGGGAAAGGGGAGGAGATAGAGCCACTTGTTAATTGTTTCTTGTTCACAAAAGCACTAATCAAAAAATTGCTCCAGGGGCTTGCAACGTAGTACAATATATGACCTTACTGGGAGAATGCAAGTTTCCAGTACAAAGGACTTAACATTTCTTACATACTGCTTGACTAAAATCTTTACAAACATTGACTATATTGAATATTCTATACAGGAAACACTTAACAAGGGTAAAAGGAGAAACAGAATCCGTTAGTCGCCTCTTACGACATGCTGGGGAGCATCGGGTAAATTCTTCCCCCTAACCCGCGGGGGGGGGGGGGGGGGGGATAAGTATGTATGTCAAGACTGGTTTTAGTACTGCTAAACTGAAATATGCTGCGCGTCCAGTTCCCTAAGCCTAGGCTACTTTCATGCATTGAAAAGGGCCCTTTGGCTTACGCTTGAACCCCAGGTCCTCTCAGATAAATCACAACATACAGAAGTTTATGGCCCTATATTTCGAAGACGGAATGGAGTATCAAACTTGTAACATCTATACCGAACACTGACATCGTGAGCTATGCTATTTTGCATGAATCTGAAATCCTCTGATTCTTCCACCGCTACTAACATCTCTCTCTCTCTCTCTCTCTCTCTCTCTCTCTCTCTCTCTCTCTCTCTCTCTCTCTCTCTCTCTCTCTCTCTCTCTCTCTCTCTAGCTCTCTGTCTTTCTCTCTGTCTCTCTCTGTCTCTCTCTGTCTCTCTCTGTCTCTCTCTCTCTCTCTCTCTCTCTCTCTCTCTCTCTCTCTCTCTCTCTCTCTCTCTCTCTCTCTCTCTCTCTCTCTGCAGCAAGTTAGGGAACATAGATTATTGGGTGTTACCATTGATCAAGAGTTGAAATGGCAAACTCATTTGAGTAATATTTGCAAACTAGTATCAAAAAATTTGTACCTGTTATCTAAATTAAGGCATTACGCTGATTCTGCAGCACTCAAAATGTTCTATTACGCCCACATAATGCTTCATATAAACTTCGCATCGACACTTTGGGATAACTGCAGCGATGTTCATTTAAAAAGACTCAATTCCCTGCATCGCCGAGCTGCAAAACTTATTCTGCATGATTTGAATAGGTCCACGGATGATAAACTAAAGCTCTTGAATTTCCTCCCCTTGAAAGATCAGTTGACGTTAAACAAGGCTGTGTTCATGTATAAAATTCTAAATGACGACTGTCCTAAATATTTGCAATCACATTTCAAACATGCCACAAAAAGATATGGGTCCCAAAAAATCATCCCTCCTATACCTCGCATAGACCTCTACAAATCGAGCTTAGCCTTCTCGGGAGCGTTTCTCTGGAACTCCTTACCCCAACAGATAAGAAATGCAACTTCAGTGAAAATGTTTAAGAGACAGTCACGTTCACACATCATTCGTGAATGAAATGTCTTGTTCGATTGTTATTTTGTTAAACATTTTGTACTAATGTTAACGGATGTGTAGCTGATCGGAGCAACTTATTCCCAAATGAAAGGTATAACTATGTCAATGTAATTTTGTAATTTTTTGAGTTCTCCTTATGTAATTCCTTAAATGCACATTGTGTTGCATTCTGTACAATGTATTTCTGTATTTTATATGATTGAATTTATATTTGCAATGTGCGTCTGTCTTTATGTGTTGTATAAAGGACAGGTTGGAAGAATAGGCTTTGCCTAAAACCTCTATCCTTTTGTAATAAAGTTCTGAGTCTGAGTCTGAGTCTCTCTCTCTCTCTCTCTCTCTCTCTCTCTCTCTCTCTCTCTCTCTGTCTCTCTCTCTCTCTCTCTCTCTCTCTCTCTCTCTGTGTCGTCTCCCTGTGTTTGTATGCCTGTGTGTCTGTCTGTCTCTCTGTCTGTCTCTCTGTCTGTCTCTCTGTCTGTCTCTCTGTCTGTCTCTCTGTCTCACTCTCTCTCTCTCCATCTCTCTCTCTCTCTCTCTCTCTCTCTCTCAGATGCTTCTGTCTATGTCCCTCTTTTCCTCCCTCCAACACCTCCCCCCCCCTCCCTTTCAAACCACAGGCACATGACACTGGGGATAAGATGGGGGGAGCTGAGAGGGAACTGGGAGGAAAATTTCGGCCCCACCCCACCAGACCCCGGCCAGTGTAATGTGCCTGTGTACAATTAAACCTCCCGTTCACCTGCTACGGCAACATTCCAAAACTGGATCGAGTGAAGGCGACAGGGTAATGACAGAGGTAAACGAATGAAGAGCAGTCTTGTCCAAGCGAATACCGTTGAGGCAGAAAAGGATTGATGGAAAAGAAAGAGAGAGACTGAGCGAGAGAGAGAGAGAGAGAGAGAGAGAGAGAGAAGTAAGGGGTGGGGGGTGGGGGGTGATTGTTGGTCAAGTTGTTGTGGTTACCGATCAGTATGAGGAAGTGGAGGTATAGAAAAGGGACTCGAGTGGTTGTTGTGGTCAAAGAGAGGGAGGGAGGGAAGGTGTGGTCAAGAGTCGGTTATCAATTGTTATGAGTGACCAGGCTGTTAAACTGGTGACCCCACCCCATGGTGGTCTTCTTTGCGGCATATTTACTGAACCGTCATCGTTGCTGTTGTCATGACAATACACTGCAGATACTTATGTTAGGTAAGAACGTTGTTAGGAACCAGACACCTTAGAGAACACTATGTTTTCCATAATCTCTGTGGGAATGCAAATACCATGAAGACATGGTGCGGCGACAATGCACATCTCTCTCTCTCTCTCTCTCTCTCTCTCTCTCTCTCTCTCTCTCTCTCTCTCTCTCTCTCTCTCTCTCTCTCTCTCTCTCTCTCTCTCTCTCTCTCTCTCTCTCTCTCTCTCTCTCTCCATCATCATCATCATCATCATCATCATCATCATCACCATCATCATCATCGTCATCATCGTCATCATCGTCATCTTTATCATCACGTGCTGAAGTTTTCCGACCTCCTTTTGTTGGTTAACTTTTTAATTTTTAATTTTTTAATTTTATCATTGTGTATCTGTGCGTCCCAAGGACAGATTGTAAGAAAAGGCGTAGCCTTAAATCTTAATCCTTGTTAAATAAAGTCCAATTCAATTCAATTCTCTCTTTCTCTGAACAAGTATTATGCCACTCACGGTACGACAGATGGTTTGCTACTTCTATTCTGTCTATGCATTATGCATAAGAGTTACAGAAAAGCTTGTCTTCCCGTGTGTGTAGTTTTGTTGGTATTGTGTGTATTTGTTTTTTTTAGTTTTTTAAAAAAAATCTTAGGTGGGCCTAAAAAAAGACTTCATGGCCTATTTTCAAATGCCATCTTTTTTTCGATTTTCAGCTACAACGTGTTTGAGTCTTAACTTAATACACCAAGAGTAAGATGAAACAACTTAGTGCCAACTTTAACTGCAGCAGCAGCAACAATAACTAAATCAAAAACAACAGCAACAAAAACAACTGTAACAACGATAACATACGGCAAGAATATGACATGTGACCAAACATTGTAAAAACAAAGACAAAACAGAATAAAAGGTGCTGGGCTCAGCCTCTCTGATCAAATTACAGTCTCCGTGCTAACATTATTCTTCACTCAGCACAAAGGCAACAAGTTCATGCCCACATGCATACATACACGGGCAAATAGACAGAGACAGCGAAAAATAGCAACACAAGCATATTTTTTCTGCCGAGTTGGGTAGAAAAAAAAAACCCGCTCTGATGCGGACACAAAGAAGGTTCACCGAGCGCATTTTCCATTGACCGAGACTAGCGAAGTGAAAAGAGAGGCTGATACATGTATGCATTCCTCTGTTTCTTTTTATCAATGAACTCCGGATTTTACTGGCCTTGGCAGTGATAAAAAACCGTGTGAGATGTCTACCCTTGGTCGTCGGATATACTGTATATTAATGCGACCCCTGAACACGACGTTACATCACCGCACAAAGCGGCATAGTAGGTCCAAGAAAAAAAAGGGGCGTAAGTGCTCTACATCTAGACACCAACGATTTTATCACATAATCACCCGGTAATTGAAATTGTTACTGACATACAAATTTAACTTTTTTCGTGAACATTTGCCTCGTTTTTTTTATCGGATTGCTGGAGAAAAAATTGAATATTTAAACAGTATCTGCGGAAGAAAATAGCAAAGTTCCATGATATAAGTAACTTTTTCATTGACATTTTTTGTCACTTGACAATTAAAATGATCTGGACGGTGTTGGCGCTAGCAAGCCGTCATAACTTAGCTCCCTTTGTTTCTATGTTGATTAGCTCTTTGACACACTTGGTTATATGATTCTCACAGAAATCATAGTTCTGACGTCGGTTTAGATCTCGCCAGTGTCCAGCTCCTTGTTACGGTACAACTAAACACTTTGTTATACACTATAATACACATCGGATTGCGTCCCCAGCATCCGCTGCTGTTTTACATGACATAACGAATTTCCAGCCAATCTGTTTGTTCGGCTTTCAACTTCGGCTGCTGGGTACAAAATGTGACGTGAAAGAATAGGCTGCTGGGAAATAAATACAATATAAACAAGTAATACATCCAAAACACGGCTTGACGCTATCAGTATCATGTACTTAAAACCTACGTACGTGCATGTCGAATGTCATGCAATGACTCGTGCAACTCGTCCCCCATTATCCCTTTTCTCATACATCTATTTCAGTTTGCAAACTGTATCTGCTTGCTGTCCAATGTTTTCAGTGCTGGTTCCAGATGAGCTGGGTCACATTACAATTTGCTATCCGTTCTGTGACTAACCAGACTTGGCATTGACCGCCTTCAAGAAGATCGTTACGCACAAGCATACAAACAAGATTTAATGTTTGACAAATTCTTGGTTGGCAACTTGGTTGCTTGCATAATTGTTAGCTTGCTTGCTTGCTTGCTTGCGGCTTGCAAACCGTGTATGTGGCTTCCACTTGGGTACACCATGCAGACGGCTATTTAAGGAACTGCATTTACGCCGTTTCGGCTTCAGGTCACTGACAAAACCGAACTTACGGGTCTCTGTGCGGGGACAAGTCATGAATACCGGAATGTTTATTACCTCTTTAATATTCAAAATACAAAAAAAAGCTGTTACTGTTATTGCGGGTCTGAGTTTATTGTATTTTCTCTCTGTCTCTCAGTGTCTCTGTGTCTCTGTTTCTCTCTCTGTCTCTGTCTGTCTGTCTCTCTCTCTGTCTCTCTGTCTGTCTCAGTGTCTCTCTCTCTCTCTCTCTCTCTCTCTCTCTCTCTCTCTCTCTCTCTCTCTCTCTCTCTCTCTCTCTCTCTCTCTCTCTCTCTCTCTCTCTGAACGCATTTGCATGTGAACGCATTTGCATGTTTGGTGTGTGTGTGTGTATGTGTGTGCGCTGTGCTTGCGTGTGTGCGTGTGTGCGTCTGTTAAATTCTGATATCGGACCACTGAAACTAAGAAAGTGATCACTATGAGGGAAGACCGGGGCGAGCCCACGTAATCTTTAGTGCAACTAGGTGAGAGATGAGCGTTGTATTCAACAAGCGTTAAAGTCAGTTTTGTATTTCGTCAGTCACATCCAGGAGAGAAAAAGTGACTGGCTTTTGTGCGCTGAAAACATTGCATGTGACAAAACAAAACAAAACAAAAAACGTCGAAAAAAATCGTTGACGGACCGACCATCATGGGACAACGGACTAGCCCCGGTTTCCCTTATACCGCGATACTCGACCCTGGTCTTGAACGGGTTATTCGCCGGGTACCTCAAGAAGGAAGGAAAGGGGGAGCATAAAGTAGCGGACTGGAGGATCACTCAAGGGTCAAAGGTGATGGATCCTCGACAAATATTTGCCCTCTTTCGAGTATTTTTCGCCTCCAGGCCAGCCGTTGCCTGTACAACTCTCCAACACCGAAGGAACACCCCAGTGCAAAAACGGGGTGGGTGTTCAAACAGTCTCTTGTTTCGAGACAGACTTGAGCCACTTGAACTTTGACTGGAGGGAAGTTGTCCGTATAAGCTAAACTTTTTACAATCCAAAAGTACACGGCCCGGTTTGAAATATTGCTGGCCATCCAAATAACGACTCGGCTTGAAACTGAGAGAGAGAGAGAGAGACAGAGAGAGAGAGAGAGAGAGAGAGAGAGAGAGAGAGAGAGAGAGAGAGACAGAGACAGAGACAGAGACAGAGAGACTGAGAGAGAGAGAGACTGAGAGAGAGACACACACACACACACACACACACAAACACACACACACACACACACACACACACACACACACAGGGAGAGAGATAGAGATAGAGAGGGGGGATAAGAGAGGATAAGGGGTAACGGAACGATTCCAAGAAAGCAAAAGATTATTTAATTCCAGTGTTGTTTTCAGTTTAGCCTCGGTCGTCGGTCACTGACGCATTCATTTTTGACCTGACGTTTTGTTCTTCTGATACCTGGCCGGTCGACCGTCCGATAGTGTTGACAAGCAGGAAGTCTTCTGACAGAACAATTTTTATTTCGGCAGGACATCAGGACCTACCCATATTTTCAATGAAGATCGAACTGACTTATTGTCCTCTGAGTCTGGGAACAACACCGCAATTCTCGTCATTTTCATGCAAACAATGGTGCTTCATACTTGTAACAAGTTTACATGGTAATACATAACGTACTAGTATATGAACGAATAGATTGACTTCGAACAAAAAGTATGTATTGCTGAAACGAAGGACACTTGTTGCATAATTCTGCGTCATACTTGGCAAACCAATTTTGCAACAGGACATTTACAGTGACAATCATTAAGTAGCCTTTGTGGAAGCCTCCTGTGCAGCAACAACATTGCGACAATTCATGCTTTGCCCCAAAACGATTTGTGGTGCTCATCCCTGATTCCTGCTTCTCGATTAAACATCATGTTTGCGACAAGTCCGTTTCAATTTTATGTCAGGCAAGCAAAAAAGAAGAATATTTGAATCCTTCTTAAAACGACATTTAATCTCAAATTGGCATCACTTATCACAAGACGACCCCGAAGGCCACATAAAGTTAAAAGTGTTCCACGTCGGTCCTTTTCTACAGGGGGATCATCATTAAACATGATAACTACCGTAAAAAGAGACCCCTAAAACAGACACGCACACGGAAAAGAAAACACACAAAGACGGAGACGGAGAAAAAAAGACTACCAGCAAGAAATCACTCTGAAATCGCCAATGCCACGCCGGCTTTAGAGAGTGATTTGACATATCCCG
>NC_090247.1:41831403-41931403 GCF_037325665.1 Littorina saxatilis | reverse complement strand
TTGTCTTCATTAGCCAAAAGGAAAAGAAATAAGAGGCTAGGGAACAACAACAAATAAAGACATGGAGAAGGCAGACAAGAACTTACAATAAGGTAGGCCTATCTTGAAAAAAGGTGAACTAAAAACAATTCTTAATTAATTACTTTTGGGGGGGCTCCTTGGTTCACTTTCGTTTAGCGCATCGTATTTCTCTACTGTTATCTTACTAAGTTCTTTAAAGTGGGAATCATCTAAAATTTCAAATGAATAACAATAGCCAAAATGTTAACTTGAACACTGTTGGAAAACCACTTTCGTTCTGATTAGACGCATACTTGTACACATATATATATATAGTGCACACACACACACACACACAATCCGCAAAGCATCCAAACTAGTCCATCCGGTATTCACCATTTATTTTCCCTAAAAGACAAAACAATGATCTCAAAAATCCCTAAAATCTTCAGGGGAAGCCAGCGGAACAAAAGAACAATGAAAACGCCGTTCTCACTTCTTTAGTTTTAAAACAGCTGTAAATTCGACACAAATGCGGAGTTAAAAACCGGCATGCGTTTTCATGGCCGTCTTTAGCGTAACTAGGTGCAACTACCCCTCCCCCTCCACCCCCCGCCCTCTCCCCAGGCCAGTCGTCATCTAACTCACTGAGCGACGACGTGTGTGTGTGTGTGTGTGTGTGTGTCAGTGGGGTGTGTGTGTGTGTGTGTGTGTATGTGTGTCGTGGTCGTCCATAAATAACCGTTTAGCGGCCGAAAAATTGTACCAATGGCCGGGCTATGTGTGTGTGCCGTGTGTGTGTGTGTGTGTGTATGTGTGTGTGTGTGTGTGTGCGTGTGTGTGTGTGTGTGTGAGCGGCCTGGTGTGTGAATGTGTGTGTGTGTGTGTGAGCGGCCTGGTGTGTGAATGTGTGTGGGGGGGGGTGTGTGCGTGCGTGTGTGTGTCAGTGTGAGCGGCCTGGTGTGTGAATGTGTGTGTGTGTGTGTGTGTGTTTGTTTCTCTTTGTTGGTGGGGGACGGAGGGGGGGGAGGGGGAGGGGGTGATGGATGATAAGGGGAGAGCGGGTGACTGATTGGTGCATGGTTTGTCCATTTTATTCGGATAGATCAGCCTTCCTTTTCCGCCGCCGGCTTTTCTTTTCAACGAACGAACGGATCCTCAAGTTTTGGTTTGTATTGCCGCTATTCTTTCCACTCATGTGCGTTCCCGTTCACTGATTGTAAATGTATCATCGACCCCTTCTCTGCTTTCTCGGGGGAGGAGGAGGGGGGGGGGAAGTAGGCTGTTTGTTTCTCCGGTCACCCAACGGTGATCACAACGACTTGAAAATTTTTCCAATGCCTTCTTTCAAATTTACCTCAGCTGATATTCCAGTACAGGTATACACATGACAAGCGTCAGATCGAAAACAAAAGGTACAATTGAGTAGCCCGGCCATTGGTTCAATTTTTCCGCTAAACCGGCGGTTATTTATGGACGACCACGACACCGTGAAATGCGCAACTTCCGGTCAAGAAGGACAACCCCAGACGAAAACCTCAAATGGGTGAAAAACGGAGCCATACGAGACAAAGAAAAAGAAGCAACGCAGTGTATAAGTAGCAGCCCGTAGAGTTTGCTTGAGTGGTATCACCACAAATCACCGTAAATCAAATCCCAAATGACCTGAACACTGCCCGTTTACTTGCCAGCCCCTTTTAATTCTCACTCGCCAAACAGGTCTAAGTGGCCGTCTCAATGCGGGAGTTGTTCGTTAAAAATTTATGCGAGCACTTTTAGATACGGTTACACTGAGGCCAGCAGCGGTGAAAGGTTGCGACCTGTCGGGGATATCAGTGAGGTTTTATAAGATCATGGGGGATGAAAGTCGGTGTTTGTGTGGGAAGTGTGTGTGTGTGTGTGTGGGGGGGTGTTGGCGAGTGTGTGTGTGTCAGCCGGTGTGCCGGTGTGTGCGTCAGTCACGGTGTGTGTGTGTGTGTCAGTGTGTGTGTGGTGCGGCGTCAGTGTCAGTGTGGGGAACGGGGGGGGGGGGGGGGGGGGCAGAGTGTGTGTTTGTCACGTGTGTGTGTGTCTGTGCGGTGTGTGTGTTATGACATTTGAAATCAAAGTTCATGGCTTTTCCTGGTTGCCGTTTTGTGCCAAATACTGGTTTGTTTGTTTGTTTGTTTATTTGTTGGTTGGTTGGTTGGTAAGTTTCATGATTCTGTGAATCATGTCTGTGTTTTGATGCTGAGGTCTCCACCGCTTCAAGTCAGTCACGGTCACAACAACGACCGGCGGGGTCACGCGGTAGAGGGTTGCGGAGAGAGGATGCCCGAAGCAACAGAGAATACCGAGTAGCGGGTCAAACTTGGCCACCGTAATTAAGAGATTACGCTGTCTATCCGCGTTTTGCTTGGAAAAATGACGGCCACCCACTGACCACTGGCTATCGCTTGACCTGCAAGCAGCAAAAGGTCAAGGAATAAACTGACCCTTACCAAAGAACTTCACAGTCCTCATGCACACGCTGACCATAGCCACTTGAGTGCCGGGGTCAGTCGAAAGCGGAGCCAGGACGGAAGGGGCTGACAAAAAGTTACTTTCTATCACCGAGTTGACCAGTAACTGGGGCTGACCGTGACCTAGAGAAAAGACTGTTTGGTACAGTGGTACCTGCCGTGCAAGGCCCGGGGCACCCTTGGGGCCTGCCGCAAGTGTCCCTATATATTGCAGGTGGCCTGCCAAGACAGGTAAACTGTGGTTGAGATAATCAGTAGACACAGGGCCTACAAGGAGGTGGTCTTTGTTGAGAGGTGTCACTCATTGCAGGGGCCTGATGTCACAGGTACCAGAGACATACATACATATTCTATCTATGTCTCTGCAGGTACTGTACCACTGTAGTCTTCAAAACGACTGGCCATTTGAAAAATCGGTAATTTTGAACTACCCACTAAGCTTCAACTCCACCTCTCCCCCTCCTACCACCAATATTTACTTTTGCAACGGCTTTTTCTGACTACATTTGTAACTAGGGCCAAAAATTATAAAAAGGAATAGTTACCTTGGGGTGTCTTAAGCTAACTAGCGACAAGAGTTTCTCCTCTCTCTTTTTCAATGTAAAACAAATTGGCTATAAAACACACTCAACCCCTCCTCGACCCACAACCCCCACCTCTCTAAATTACAAACAAACAAATCAATAAACAAACCAAGAACGAACAAACAAGACTGTTTCTATAAGCCCTTCAATTCACGTCTTCGCTATGACTACCAAAACATTAAATTAAAACACGAAATAAAATAAAATCAGATGGAAAGAAAAACATCCAAGCAATTGTCTCAGTCCCAAGTTTTAAATCAGTTTACTCAATACATTTTAAAAAAATGTAAACCCCGCCTAATAGTGGCGGGTAAAAACGGACCTAAACATGCCAACGCGTGTACTTGGGAGTTGCAGCTCAAGAGCGCATGAGAAGCAGAAGAAGAACAATCCATTTACGGCCTATGATTTCCTTGCGTTCTGAAGTGTTGAACACTAACACTCCACAAAGAGGTAAAGACTTGGTTGGACCCACCGAGTTACTCTGAAGATTACACAGGCTGGTCACTTTTGTTTGTTTTTGCATTATATGGCTTTCGTCGCCAATGATGGCATACCCCTCCTTCTCTGTGTTTGCCCAGCAATAAATCAATGTGCATTGGACATAATCAAACACTGCATTCAGAGAGAGAGAGAGAGAGAGAGAGAGAGAGAGAGAGAGAGAGAGAGAGCGACAGACAGACATTTTCTTTCTTTATTTGGTGTTTAACGTCGTTTTCAACAGTTCAAGGTTATATCGCGACGGGGAAAGGGGGGGATGGGATAGAGCCACTTGTTAATTGTTTCTTGTTCACAAAAGCACTAATCAAAAAATTGCTCCAGGGGCTTGCAACGTAGTACAATATATTACCTTACTGGGAGAATGCAAGTTTCCAGTACAAAGGACTTAACATTTCTTACATACTGCTTGACTAAAATCTTTACAAACATTGACTATATTCTATACAAGAAACACTTAACAAGGGTAACAGGAGAAAAAGAATCCGTTAGTCGCCTCTTACGACATGCTGGGGAGCATCGGGTAAATTCTTCCCCCTAACCCGCTGGGGGTACAGATACAAAACAGACAGACAGACAGAAGTGAGATTTGACTCATGCGGTTAACGTTTTTATGAACTTATGGTTGATTCCAACACAATCACTGTGAAATTCGAATAAATATCGCTTCAGAAACAGGATGATATTATGTTACATCATAGCATGGCTACATTTCACAAGAGGACACAATCATGGAGGATAACGGTATAAGGGAAACAACTCGTGCAAATGGCACTTACGGAGAAGTTGCCTCCCCTCCGCTATCATTGATTGTCCCAACACTTGACAGGGTTTTCCAACACACGTTATTCAACTTGGACACACACACATGCATTCTCCATCTTGCACGCGCACACACAGTCTCAATCTGCGTGCTAATTCATTTGCCTCAAACAGGTATTCATAATATAAAGCAGTAATGCTGATATTTGTGAAACAGAATTCTTTTTGGCTACATACATGTTCAACCATTCACAATAATTACAACAAACACATGGAAGTTTTTAAGTCTACTTTAATATATATATCAACATCCAGAACAAGTGAAACGCATAGCCATATGTGAACGGCAAACCAGAAAAGGTAACATGAATCATCAGACTAGTGGTTGACGCCTTCGAAATGGACAGGCAAACGCAACATGGTATACAACAGAAACCAGAATTCATATTTGCACCTGTACGTCATTTTTCTTTCCAAAACCCTGCTGGTTATAATTCTAGTCCTTTGCTTGTTACCTGCTGAATGTGGAAGACAAATTGGTAAAATGACCAATTATTCTCACCGACACAAAGACAGGACTGATGCAAATGTGCTATGTAACTGTTCGTCAGAGATGAAATGCCTCACACTGCCAAAATAACACTGTGTAACTTTATACTGAAACATTGAACAATGCTAACAATATTAATCAACAAACCTTGACAGACACAATGACAATGTGAACCAACACGTCTTTCAGACCCTTAATTTCACCTGAAAAATCATGAACATGTCATTAGTAATGGTCTTCAACACTAATCAAAAATAACATGGAAGAACAAGGCGTGCCATGAAAAAAATGTTCACTCAAAACGATAATCCAAACAACTTTAACATTGGCTATCAAACTCTTTTTGTTTTTCCCTCTCACTGACATAGTATAATAACACTGTCTGTATAAGGGAGAGAAATCAAGAGGATAGGGGAGGGGGAGAGAAATAACATCGGACCGTTCAACAATAACATACTAAGAAAAATAACCTAACTGTTCGGCAGGAAAACAGACATAAAAGTAAAAGAATATAAGCAGAATAACTGAGGTAGAAAAAAAACTCTATTTTGAAATCAATATTCAGTGCAGACACAGCCGCTTAACTTTCAATTTCATACGCATTGTATATAGCAATAGAAGCATTCAGACTACAAAAATATTTTGGTTATTATATCATACATGTCAGGCAGTCTTTCTTGTTTCAGATAAGAATAACTTTATTTTAAATGACTCGGCAAGTACTTGCTTTATGCACCAATGTAACCTGCAAAGATCTAAATTACACCTGAAAGAAACTCAACCATATCACTACCTTGATCTCTGAACACAAGGTCAGTAAGCAATACAGTGGTACCTGCCATGAAAGGACACCACTGGGGCCAGTGTCCCAAACTTTCAGGTGTCCTTTCATAACAGGTATATTTTTGGTCAAGTTCATAGACAAAGGGATAACAGGTGTCCTCTCTTCGGAGGGGCCTCACATTGCAGATACCACTAGACTTCAATTTTGAAGACACAATCATGTGCCCTACAGCTTATCAAGCAAAGCCTTACAACAAAGTATGCCCCAACACTTTCTTTCTTTCTTTATTTGGTGTTTAACGTCGTTTTCAACCACGAAGGGTTATATCGCGACGGGGAAAGGGGGAAGATGGGATAGAGCCACTTGTCAATTGTTTCTTGTTCACAAAAGCACTAATCAAAATTTGCTCCAGGGGCTTGCAACGTAGTACAATATATGACCTTACTGGGAGAATGCAAGTTTCCAGTACAAAGGACTTAACATTTCTTACATACTGCTTGACTAAAATCTTTACAAAAATTGACTATATTCTATACAAGAAAACACTTCACAAGGGTAAAAGGAGAAACAGAATCCGTTAGTCGCCTCTTACGACATGCTGGGGAGCATCGGGTAAATTCTTTCTCGCCCCAACCAATAGGGGACTCCCCCTAACCCACGGGGGGTGCCCCAACACTGTTGACACATCATTCAGCAAATCAAGTCAAACAAGGAGCAAATCAAACCTTCTAACGGTACAATTAATTTTTACAGCAGACCCAACATAAAACACACTACAACAGGAATTTCAGCAACAAGCTGTTTAAGAGCCTTAGTGTTGCCTTTACGATGACACACAGAAGAATGCAGCAAAGACGACCAATCGAGGGCAAAATCATTTAAAAATAATTACAAGAAACAAAACCAACCAATAAACAAGCGCTTTTATAAACAAAATCTTCAGAAGGAATATGTGCATTCAGTATTACTCCCCATCCCGTGAAAGATAAGCATGGAACAAATCAACAAACACAAAAACAAAACCAGTCAATCCTTCAGTTTTGTTTAGCAATGGTAATTCAAGTGGAGACAAATGTTCTTGCTGCAGGCACTTATGCTACAATCCTGGCTTTACTTTATACATTGTCCATTCTTATTCCTAGTTCAATGTACTAGACTGAATAGTAGTATCATCCACAGCAATATCTTTTCTCATAATTCCAGCTCAGCCATGGCAAGCAACTGTTACAGACTGTGTATTTTTTCATTCGCAGGGAAAGGCATTTGGCATTGGCAGAAAGCAAAAAATCCTTCAAGTTGCTTAACAAATTGCTATCATTTTAGCAGATCTGCAAACCTTTTTTTCAACGTTAGAAAAAGTGATGCAAAGCACAGCCTTTAACTTCCTGAAAAAAGTTTATGGCTATTTCTGTAAATTTGCTGAAGAAAATAAATCCTACCAACTGTTACGTGATACAATTTTACGTCTTTCAACAGAATATGAGTCTGGTGGGCATGAATACCGCTTTAGAGCTTTTCTCAAACCAACAACATTCAGCAGAGACTTCTTATCAGGTTGGTTCAAAAACGACATGAACCACACATCGATTCACAGCGTCTGATTTTTTTCTAATCAGCAAAGGAATTCAGCAAGTTGAATAATAAATAAAACTCTTTCACTACAAAGAAACAAAGACCACAATGTTCAGTCAGGTTGTTGTTTTCAAATGCGACTTGTGATAGAAATAAGGGAGGGGTAAGTGGGACTGATGGTGGGTTTAACTAGAACAACAAAGTTGCCTACTCTGTAAACAAACTAAATATTCAGTTCTCCCAAGTATACTGGAAGTTAGATTGCACAAAATAAATGCAAAAATAAACCGCAGGGTTAAAAAGTATGAACCAATTCTGCGTTCAATCAGAATTTTATTTCACTGTTGTAATATGCCTACATCCTACATTTATTGAGGTATACATCAGCTGAAATAACATGGCCTGACAATAATTATGTCAGAAACGATTCTCAAATCGAAGAACTTGAAAATAATCATTCAACACAAGCAGCATGGTAACAATCAAAGCAACAAACACACAAGCCATTAAAATTAAATTATTTACTGAGTACACAACAAACACGCATCTTACAAAGTCTTACAAGCACATAAAGTTGGAGCATAAACATTAAAATGATTCATGTTCACTAAGACCATGACAAAACTAAAACAAATAAAGTCTGGCGTGTTTAAAATACACTCTTTTATTTATTCACAAGGTAGTGTGATATTGTTAAAAGCCATTATTTGTGTTTTCAGCTATTACTGCGGATGATAATATACAAAAGTCTATAGATTTTTATCCCGTGCAAGATACATACTTGTACATGCACACAGTGAAGAAGAAATAGCTGCTTCTTTGAAACATTATGAACTGAACGGTCATCCAATGGAACAAGTAACAGGCCACAAACAGATATGTAGTCGGATGGCATAGATACAGAGTGGAGCATTCAGTAGAAAATCTGAACATCTCAAGCGATCAGAAGACCAATGACATTTCTTTCAACAACAATGTTGCCGCGGAGAAGAAATTGTGAAGAAATCCTCGGGTGTCCACTAGCACTCTGTGACTGTGACAGGTAATGGATGATTTGATTGGAGATGCCATCAAAACTGTGGAGACAAATAAAAGAAGGAATACATAAGTATCATAACCCTTTCCCGTGAAAATAAACTAACATGTCAACTGGTGCATGTTAAGCATCACTCAGGCATGGGAATTGAAAATTGTAAAAAAGGCTGAACATTTATAACTGAAGACGCGAAGCGTCAAGTCGACGGCGCTAAGCGCCTAGCTTTACTAGGGGGGTCTGGGGGCATGCTCCCCCGGAAAAAATTTTCTCCAAAGAACCCAGATGGTGCAATCTGGTGTCATCTGAGCTCCAAGTTTGCCATTAAATTCTGTTTTTAGAATCCGAGTTTTTAGTATCAATTTTTGCTGTTTTGAAGAAAAAATATATATACATGTATTATAAATTTGTTAAAAAATTGATCTGTTGAGACAAACAGGAAAATGTAACTTGTAACACAATCTGTGCAATCTGGTTTACTTTCAA
This sequence comes from Littorina saxatilis, assembly GCF_037325665.1. Classification (NCBI taxonomy): domain Eukaryota; kingdom Metazoa; phylum Mollusca; class Gastropoda; order Littorinimorpha; family Littorinidae; genus Littorina; species Littorina saxatilis. Next base: position 41,922,633 of record NC_090247.1, on the reverse strand, counting down.
ACATAAAAGTTCAAGTAACTGAGGCGGGCGGTAGCAGTGCTTGAACAAAGTACGGAAAGTTTTCGCGGGCTTTTGCGCAAAGGCAAAAGTAACCGGTGCTTTTTTTGTGTGCCTCCCCCTTTTTTTTTTCCGGCGGAACAAAAAAAAATCTCGGCGGGGCGGACAATTCCCATGCCTGATCACTTTCAGATGACGAACGCACTGATACTATTTATCAATTTTTTCTTCAAAACTTCTTATAAGCAACACAAGCACTTCTGTCACAGCTATAATAATACACACATATCTTCAGTTCTTTCCTTAAAATGTATTTCTGTAAGTAACACAGACACTGCGATCAGGGATGCACAGCATACCCAAGATCTCCACAGCTGCTACTACAATGATACCTGCGATGAAAGGTCACCCTTGGGACCAGCCAAAAGTGGCCCTACATTGCAGGTGGCCTTTCATGACAGGTAAACTTTGGTAGAGATAATATAATAAGGGACAAGAGAAGGTGTCCTTTCAAGGGAGGTGTCCTCTCAGGGGAGGGTCCACACATCGCAGGTACTGCTGTCATACCACTTACTTATTTAGTGAAGGCCATGACAGCTTTCACGGACAAATGGTCCGAGGGGAAGTCCCTGGTAGGCAGGCCGCTGGTGGTGTCAATGACAGCACGGTCAATGGTCTTGAGCACACCAGTGGGCGCCAGAGAGCCGGCGCTGTAGAAAACATAGTCCACGGACCCCTTCAAGTTAGGCGAGAAGGTGGTCACCTCAGGCTCGCTCTTCTGCAAAAGCAACAGGTCGACATGTCTGAGTGTGGAACTTGGAAAGTTTCACTTAAAGTTACAAGTATTGTTATTTGTTTGACCTGTTAGTTTTTCCTTTCGAATACACTGTTGTAATGACCCCTCAAATCTAGTTATGTAAAACGATGACCCATGCTGGAAATGCATTTTCATGGCTTCACTTTTTCTTGGCCCAGAACAAATTCAGAATCAACATCAGAGAGGGAATGATGTTAAGGCACATTGGACATAAAATAAGTGACAGACTTTCACTTGATTATTCATTATTTCCACCAAGGAATTTTCAAGCAACCATGTACATAAAGGGAGGTTTTATGAGTTAATATATATTCTCAGCTAGTTTTGTCTGGCCTATTAACTAGCCAACCTGTCAGCTTGTGTAGTGTACTTTATCAATGGAAATTTTAATTCATTGCAGCTATTGTATACTCTTAAGAGCATCTCTACACTTCTTACAGAAAGAAAAGTTCTACTATGAAAAATTCCCATTGAACAAAGCTATTCATTGTATATACTTTCGTATGATCCACAAACACACAAAAAGCTTACTGTGACAGTAGCATAGGCACTCTTCAAGTTAGACGATGTGTGCTGGAAAGCCCTCCACAAGTGGTTCACCAAAGATTTCTGTAGCAACAAAAAGCACATGTGGTCAGTGACCAAAAAATGATGGCTGACTAAATTTTACACAAACATCACATTCGCAAATCAGATATTTAATCTTAATTTCATCTTTGTTACATCATTTATGCTTGCTTTCTTTGAGGAATGAACAAGCAACACTAAGCCAAGTCTTCATTTTTTCACTGTTATTTGTCTGCCTGTCCACTTAAAATACAAAATACTTAAGTCAAAGCACTAGTGATTGTTTTGTAGTGTCAATCATCAAAACATCCAGTAAATAAACTTTTCTTGTTTTATAGTTATTCCGTGGAAAAGAAATACAGGGGAACCCCATTTGAAGCCGTTTCCTCAGATTTGTGACCAGCTCCATTCAAAATGATACCAAAGTCGCTGAGGCCAAACAGAGAAAACAGAAATAAACCTGAGCAGTGGCCAAAATTTTGGATTTTGAGATTTTTGAATTTCTGCACTCTACCAACGTGTTTTAATCTATTCTGTAAATATCAATTTCAGATTCGCTTTGCAAATGTCAATTGGCTTTTTAAATACCTAAGTTAATTAAAACTAGTATGTGTGCCGGTGAACATATGCACTGATTTCTGTGATGAATGAGTGTGATAACCCTCGAATGACTAGTCCTGTGATAAATATTGTTCAATGACATATCTAGTCCTGTGATAATGATAGTTTTTAGCGTTAAACTTTTAACCTATTTGGAATCATGTTACTATTCCTGTTAGTGTACATATGCGTGCGCGAGTGTAGTATGCTTCGTATGGTATTTTTATCTGTTGTCTTATTATTTGTTTTGTCTTTTAATGTGCACCACACTGAAATTTCTCTGTATGAGATAATAAAGTATTCGTATTCGTATTCGTAAATATAATAACAAGAAGAGCAAACGCTCGATCGAGTCACTTTCGCAGTTCTGAATATTATATGAGGCATCAGATGGACAGGAAGAAATTGCTATTCACAACACAATGAGTCACGTTCACATAAAATTTGAGCCCGGTCACTTTTATAGTTTCCGAGAAAAGCCCAACGTTAAGTTGTGTGTTGCCGAACAGAAAAGGCTAGTTATCTCCCTTGTTTTTCTGATAACGTTCGTAAAAGGCTACAGATGTAAATACTTTGATGTAAAGAATAATCCTACAAAGTTTCAATCACATCCGATGAACTTTGTCAAAGATATAAAATGTCTAATTTTTCCTTTGACGCTGACCTGTGACCTTGAAAAAGGTCAAAGGTCAACGAAACCATCGTTAAAGTGTAGAGGTCATTGGAGGTCACGACTAAACAAAATATGAGCCCGATCGCTTTGATAGTTTCCGAGAAAAGTCCAACGTTAAGGTGGTGTCTACGGACGGCCGGCCGGCCGGACAGACTAACACTGACCGATTACATAGAGTCACTTTTTCTCAAGTGACTCAAAAATTGAAAATTTTATAAGTAAATTTTCATTTGATTAATATACTTACCTGAACCACATAAAGCATTGACGTAGTCTGAGATGCTACATGGTTGCCACTCCCAAAAAATGAAAAACCTGAAAGTATGTGGGGTGCAGGGGCAGCGCCCCTGCTGGGGGGTACGGGGGGCAACGCCCCCTATACGTTGAAAAATTTTACGATCTGAGAGCCATTATTTGGCCTCCCCTGCAAATTATTTACACAAAACAGCAAAAATTATATCCTCCTTCAAAGCAATTGATAACAGCACAACAAATACTTAATTAATCAACAGACAAATTATGCCTCATGAACAGTTCAGTTTACACTAAAGAAAAAGTCATACCTGAAGTCCAAGGAAATTGTTTCCAATCAAAAAGTTTTCAGTTCTGGGATGTTGGGTCTACCTCACTCTCAGCTCGAGAAACAAAAACTTGTTGCATGAATCCAATGTGAACTTTAACTACCTAACCTTGTCACCACACACCATGACATGTTAATTCCAAGAATAATAAACTGAAACACAGTTATGAAGTTGGTAGACAGAACAGATTTCAAGTCCAAAAACTAAGCCATATGTAGTTGGTGATACAGATAGTCCTCCAAAAATGACACTGACAGAAAAAGTGTAGATCTTGAACAATCCAGAACTTCAGAAGTCCAGGAAAAATGTATCAAAAAATGTATCAACAAGTTTTCAGTTCTGGGATCCCGGATGTGACTCATGATTAGCTTGCAGAACTAGTGCTTTCTTTCCGCTGCTCCCGTATTTGATAGGTTTGGAGCAAATGATGCAGAACCCTGTACCACTACCAGTCACATCAATCTTCTTCGGCCAAGTTCGATGCTCTGTGTTTGTGTCATTCTTCTCTGCTAGCCATTCCCACTTTTTTTTATACCCGCCTCCAGTTTCTCAAGCTTAGATGGATCGTCATCTTCACTGATGTACGGCATGTTGAAGCGAAATTTGCAACGGTTTTCACAACAAACTTTCTCGCATCGACAAATCGCATACACCTAGAAAAATGGCGGCTTTAGCAATGCCCGGATTCTCTCCTCCAGCCAAAAGAGCTTCAAAACTCGGATCGGAATCTCTGGTCAAAATTCAACCGAGCGAAACGGACCACAAATTTTTTTTCTGATTTTTTTTCCGCAACAAAATTCAAAAACCCGGAATTTCCGGCTGTGGACATTTTCAAAAACCGGATTTCCGGCCCCAGGCCGGAAGAGTGGCAACCATGCTGCTAAGGTCTGAAAAGGCTACCCGTCTTAAACAATTTTAAAGGGAAGTAACCCCACCACAAAAAGTGTAAACGTAGCCATGGTAATGACCATATACCCGGGGAGTTACCTCCCATTGGTGTATGCTACGTCACTACCGCTACTCAACACGTGGTCAATATCATACGGCTTTAAAGAAAAAAACTAAAAAACCCATAAGCGGGGTTGGCGGGAGGGAATTCACTATGTGATTCGGGTAAGTATATTAATCAAATAAAAATGTACTTATAAAATGTTCGATTAAATTACATATTCTTACTCCGAATCACATAAAGCAGATAGCTTCAACAAGGCAGTGGGAACCTAAAATATACTACGAAGAGGACTTGACCCGCTTCTGCTTGCCGCAAGACGGGCGTAGGAAGGGGAATGTCTTGTCGATTCCCGACGACGTTTCTCAAAATTGATGAAACATCGTCTACCTTCAAAAAAGCTGTTCGTACAACATCATAGCATCCTCCTGAACTGAGGACTGCTAAAGTCAATGCCCAGTTCTAGAATAGTGCACTCTAGCAGGTGCTGGAGGAAGGGCTGACTGCCCCCCCTCCCCCCCTCCCCCCTTTGTTTGAAACCACTCATGGATTTGCCTCATGATGGTAAAAAACCACCCAGATAAGGTCAGCTTAGATAAAATCCTTATCACCTCAAGTCTGGTTGAGACCTGAGCGAAACTGACTTAAAGCTTCGTGAGTTACGTCTTCCGGAAAACCGGAAAGAGCGTCAACCTCACTGACTCTGTCTTGCTCCTGACTGACAGAAAGAGTGAAAACCTCTTGCAATCAGCTAACCGGGAAGACAGTCCTAACTCTAAAAAGAGAACTGAGAAAGCTCAGAAGACAACGAACCTGTCGTCAAAGGCAAACGAGTAGTGAAAAAACGAACGAAAACCTGTGCGTCTCACCTTTGGATCGAACAAAGAGAGTTCCGACTGACCAAGAGTGAAACACCCTCCGGGGAGTGAAACGCTGAAAGGTTAGAGCTTGAGTAAGCCACAGCACCATAGTCTCCCAGAGGTAGACGCTAATTGTTTGTAATGAACCAGGGGCAAGAAGCCTTATCCCTTGTTCACTGACAAGAGGCATGGCAAACTGTCGAAACTAATTCTGGCATTTTCTAGACTCTTCGGAAATGCCCTAAAACTGAAAACGAAGGAAATAACTTCCAGTCTCGGCGAATATGCGACCTCCGATCAAAGATGGACCGAGATTCGCTAATCAGCAAACCCCCGCGCCCAAAATTGCTGCCTTTCGAACACAGCTCTCGTAAGGGCGCCGCGAAAGAGGGCACCCTGAAAGCATTGTACACAGTACATAACCAGCTGGTTAAGTGCGTATCATAAAACGCTGCACTAGATGTTCCCAGCGGTCACCCATCCTAGTACTAACCGAGCTCGAAGTTGCTTAACTTCCGTGATCGACCAAGACCAATGCCCTGAGTAATCCTGTTAGGGTCCAACCACTGACACGTCATGTGTTGAAACTAGCTCTGAATAGGAATAGACTTGAATCAGTCTAGAGAGGGTGAATCCCAAAGCGGCTTAAGCGCTAGCGGGAAAGGTCTTAAAGTAATTTCACTAGCAAGAAGCTATGAATTGGTCTTAAAGTAATTTCACTAGCAAGAAGCTATGAATTCCAATCAACCTAGGATGGAAGCAAGCGTCCTAGTGGGCGCTTGCTGTAGTGCCGAACCTGGAACGATCAGTGCCTAAGGATGTCCACTCAGAACTGAGTCGGACGAACTCTCCGGGTGACCGCAAGAACATCATGCCTCTCCTTACGATAAACGAGAGTGACTCCTGAGTACTTGATACCAGAGCCCTTCTCGGTGAGGAAAAGCTCATGAAAGAGTAAAAGCGTTCCTGAAGTTCCTTAAACCTTAAGAAACACTCACCTCCCTATGAACCGAGGCTGTGAAACACAGCCTGTTCCAATTCGGTTAGCCAAAAGTAGGCTACTGCTGGTGCATGACCTGCTACGAGTGCCTACCCAAGCATGACCGAGAGTGTGACGCAGTACAGCTTTCCTGCGTTAGAGTCCGAGTCTAACAAAGACAAGGACTCATGGGTTGTGACAGAAACCCTCTTGCTACTTGGATTTGGGAGTCTGTTTATCTGCGTTCTAACCGAAGTAGAATGCTAATCAGACTCATAGCAATCCTATGTAGCGGCAGGAAACGACAAATAATGGTACGAAAAATTGTCCAAAAACGTCGCTTCCTGATAAAGAGAGACGGCCAGAGGAACTGGAAACCAGAACCACCCGACGGAATAATCCTCTACCCCTTCCTGCCTCAGTTGGCGAAGATGGTTGGAGGTAGCTGCCTGCCATAACGGTGTGGTCGGAGTAACCGGAAATTGGAAACCCAACTGGCCGCACATTATCCTCTACCAGTCCATGCGTAAGCAGAGGAAGCTAGTACGAGGAAGCAGTGACTTTTGGTTGTGTGTCAGCAACCGAAAGTGCAGAATCACGGTGGCCGACGCCTGGTGTGACTGGTGACGCATGAACAAAATGGCTGAAAGCCGTAGTGCCCGTACGCCAGTCTGCTTGTAGGCAATTGACTGCGTATCAAAAACCAAAACAGAAATCAAAGAAAGGCTGGTCGGCATAACCGGAAACCGGGAAGCCAACCTGTAGTCTACCAGCCAGCCTTCTATGTCATGTATGAAACCTGGAAATGTCTGTTCCTGTAAACTTTTATGACGGAAATGTAATCTATAGGGTACGGAGAGTCAAAGTAGCTTGGTTGCCTAAAGTTGCACTTTGGGAAATTCTCAGAATCCAAGATGGCCGCCCAACGGTCATCTTGAAGATGGTCAATATATAACTTTTGATCCAGATGGGCTAAAGAGTCGTGTAATACCTCAATATAGGTTTTTTTGATGTCAGCGAGTTCATTTCTGAGGTTGGTTTGTCAATCCTGTCAACAGAATCCAAGATGACCGCCAAGATGGCCACCAAAATATCTAAAAACACATTTCTTGCCATCTTGTGCGGCGTTTTTATGACAAATATAATAAACAGGTTACAGTACGATGAAGGCCTCGGGTGTGGACGTGCTGCTCACGTCGGCCTTCGCTGGTATCGCTGGCATCACCACAGGCAAGTCCTGGACCAATGCACTCCGTGCCTATCGTCTCGTGACAACAGTGCTGCTCCAGAGTTTCTTTCAGACAGGCGCGAAGACATACCACGAGCTGAACGAGTACCTGGAGACTACCAGACAGCACCCGACAGGGAGGTTGTGGGTGGATTGCATGATCAAGCCCACTCTGCTGGCTCTGCAGTTCCTGCGTGCAGAGAGAGATGGTGACTTTCTCCTCCAGCAGATCCATACTTCTTTGCGGCCGGGCACATGAACTACGCGCGCTACATGACATGGTATCTGAGGCTGGCCGAGAACCTGCCCAAGGCGGCCAAGGACGACCTGCTGAATGGCGCACACGTCTGTCGACACTCGGACGGTGGGACGGCAGTACCAGCAGACCAGTTTGGTGAACGGACCTACATCAAGCGAGGAAAAGGTGCAGGTGGGCTGAAGGGCATCTCCACGAACGCCGAGCAAGTTGCAGCGTGGGTCAGCAGCTTCAGAATCTGTGCCCACCTTGACCAGGCATTAGAAGATATGTACTGCCCTGCAGAGGAGGAGGAAGAAAAGGCGATGGGTCTCGATGGTGGGGATCGACAGAAGGAGAGCAAGCACAAAGAGGAAGGTGAAAGAAGGCGAGCGATGGACGCAGCAGACCGGACAAAGATTGCAGAGGAACTGCAGAAGCACTCGCACCCTCTCATTGTTGAGTCCACTGACCTGTACAACATCGTCAACGGGCAGATCGCGCCAGCAAAAGTAAATGTCCAAGATGCACTCAAGATCGGCAGCACTCAAAGTGAGCAGTTCGCCGCTTCGCTTCACGGCACATTCCATGGCCCGATCGAGAGGAAAGTGAAGACCATGCAGGAGATGAAAAAGGTAGTGGTTGTGAAAGACAAGGCCATCTTTGACATTGAAACATTATTCGTACGGCTTCAGATCATTGGGCAACAACGTGGTGTGAAGGCGACAGACATCTTCAAGTACGAACTCAGTCCCGTACCTCCATCTCTCATCGACGAGTTCGGGTGTTTGAGGAAAGGAGACAAGGCAAGTGTCTTGGGAATATAACATGGTTCGTGCTGTTGCTCTGAATGTAATGCACAAGACGATGCACGGAAAGAAAGAAATTGATTTGATGGATATCCCCTTATATCGTGGTAAGAAAGTACATAGCGCACAACAGTTTAGAAAAGAATTAGTAAGTATGAAAGTTGTTGAACCTTGTGCAATTGGCTTTTGGAGGAGGAAATTTAATTATGAAATTGATAAGAAAGATTGGCTGACTAGTTTTGAATCGGTTAAAGAAACAAGGTTGCGTGTATTACAATGGAAATTACTTCACAATATTTATCCCACAAACATTATGTTATGTAAAATGAAAGTTGTGGAGGACAATGTCTGTTCATATTGTAGCAATAGCGTTGATTATATAGAACACTTTTTTCTCTTTTGCCCAGTGGTGATTGAGTTTTGGAAACAGATAGAATTTTATATTTGGGTACATATGGATAAACAAATAGAGTTAACAGTGCACGAAATTATGTTTGGTGTTAAAAATCGAAAAATGCAAGCAACCCTGTTGAAAGAATTGAACCGTATAATTTTGGTTGCTAAAATGTGCATAAGTATTTATAAAAAAACAAAGGCTTCAATTCCTCTCTTTGTTTTATTCGAAAAGCAATTGCAGATCAGAAATGTAAAATTATGACTTTTATTCCTCTTTTTTATTTCTTTTATTTTTCTATTCTTATTTCTTTTATTTTTTTCTCCTTCTCTTCTCATTTCTAGATACGGACCCAAAGTTACACCAAGATGTATATAGTGGATGTCATACTGTGTTTTTTGTGTGTGTATAATTATAATGATATGCATTTTAAATACATATTTCAACGGGAAAAAAAGAAAAAAAGCTATGGTCTAAGCAAATAGTAACACAATCTTGGGGCAACCAAGGAAAATTGTCTAAGGGTACAAGTAAGAAAAAAGTTTTTCATTAATTTTGATACTATATACTTTTTGAGTGGTAAATGTTGAAGGATGAAAGAAAATATATTGTGAGTGGACGGATGCATGTTATTCATTAAAAGCCCCACAATGATGTGCTTGGCAAAAAAAAAAAAAAAAGAAAAAAAAAAAAAAAAAAAAAAAAAAAAAAAAGAAACTGGTGTTGTTTGACAGGTACCATGAGAATCAGCCAACTGCGAAGGACCACGAGAGGATGAGGAGGGCAGGGGAAGGATCAAAGGACTTCCGTCTGACACCCACAACCCCCCTCCCACACAGAGAAGCTATCATGAAGAACGCCAACAACAAACGCCTCCTCAGCAACATCCTCTCTGGATATCCTCTGCAGAACAACGTGGAGCTAGTCAGCAGTTTCGATTGTCTTGTCACCCATGAGGAGGCGGATATCACGCTGTGCACCTCCATGCTGAAGGCTGCAGCAGGCGGGGCGGAGACGATCAGGGTGCTGTGTGGCGACACTGATGTGTTCGTCCTTCTCGTGTACTGGGCATGGAGGAAGAGGATACAGAAGAGCATCCAGATGGAGAAGTGGGACGGCACGGTGCTTGACATTCGCGCAACAGTGGACAAATTGGGGGACAAGTGTGGTCAGCTACTCGGCATGCACGCCTTATCGGGCTGCGACACCGTGTCGTACCCCTGTTACAAGGGCAAGAAGTTGGCGCTCAAGGTGCTTGGAAACAGCGACATCCCAGGCCTGCAAGATGTCCTTGGGGAGCCAGACGTCAGTCATGACCAACTTAACTATTTCGCTGCGCGTCTAAATTTCCCCTGTGTTCCCTGCCAACGCGCGATTTAGAGCCATTTTGAAAAAATTATTAAAAATCAACAACACAAGATAACCTTACATACCTTATGTTTTTGCAAAGTTTGGAACTTACTCTTTTAGAAAATATATGAAACATTTGAAAGTACATACCTTTTGTTGTCTTCATATCCAGGCAAAATATCCAATTTGAAGCAAAACAAAAAAACTTTCTACGTCATGGGTTCATCATACACAATGTCATGATCGACACTTGCATTGCCTGAATCATCACCCAAATGATCGTCCATTGGCACAAAATCGTCACCAGAATCTAAAATATCATCTCCACTATCATCATCACTGAGGTCAAGATCAGAACCGTACTGAATAACACGTTCTAGCACTCTTTTCAAGTTACTACGTCTCAGCAGAACGATCCGCCATCTTGGAAAAGTCAAAACACGTGGGTCGCACACCGTCAACAAAATTTTTATTAATCCCAACAATTTAAGAGAAGGAACTGTTTACAGTGAATGGTACCACTGTAGACAGATAGAAGTTCATTGCAGGGGTTGTTTCCCTTAGTCAGCAGGACCGTTTACACCATTAAAAATTCGTGATATCCGTCGGAACTCAAGTACCGGCACGCAGCCAACGCTAAACACAGGTGTCGGAATTCCAGTTCCGACACGCAGCGAATGAGTTAAGGCCACTGCCGACTCATTCTTCCTCGCGCTGTACAGTCAGAAGAAGGCCAAGTCCCTCAATGGTGCAAGATCCAAACTGTATCTGGGCAGGAAGAAACCACCACCTCTGCAACAGATTGCAACCTGAGGCTGCATGCTCTCCGAGCACATCTGCAGATGATGTTGTGGAAGGCAGCAGACCAGAAAGATCCACCGGCCGAGGCTCATGATATCCGCTGCTTCGGATGGGATGTCGATGAATCTGGTGCTGTAACACCATCGCTGTCTAATGCGCCGATAGCACCGCAGCAGCTCTTAGATGTCGTGAGCTGTAGTTGCAGCGCCGAGGGGAAAGCGTGCAGCGAGAAGAAGTGCAGTTGCCACAGTGGGAGACTTACGTGCACTGAATACTGTTATTGCGAGGGAGGAGATGCCTGCTGCAGTCCTTACACGAAGCATGAGCCTGTGGTGGAGGAGGAGGACGAGGAGGAGGAAGAAGAGGAGGAAGAGGAGGAGGAAGAGGAGGAGGAAGAGGAGGAGGAAGAGGAGGAGGAAGAGGAGGAGTTTGTTGAAGACGACCTGTAAGACGAGAAAGAAGCTGACATTGAAGAAGGAGATATGGTTTCAAAGTTTGAATCGTTTGCTGTAACGCAAGAGCAGTAGAGTTCTATTTCGGTCGTGGCGTGCCAGCTAAGCTGCTTTTGGACATGGACTTTCCCACCTGCAGCTTGATTGAGGTCCTGAAAGTTGCCTCTTTAACTGGATGCTAACATGTTCTTTCAGACAAAAGACAAACAATATGGCGTTTTCCTTATTTTTGTGTGACATTGATTTGAGCGTGAATGACGTTTACCTGCCATCTTGGCAGCCATCTTGCATCTGGGTGATATCAGAACGGCTTCCCAGCCTTTGGAAACATGGTCAGCACTAAGATCATGAATCTAGCTGCTTTAGAAACCCAGATATGGCGAGAAATGTGTTTTTAGATATTTTGACGGCCATCTTGGATTCTGTTGACAGGATTGACAAACCAACCTCAGAAATGACATCAAAAAAACCTATATTGAGGTATTACACGACTCTTTAGCCCATCTGGATCAAAAGTTATATATTGACCATCTTCAAGATGACCGTTGGGCGGCCATCTTGGATTCTGAGAATTTCCCAAAGTGCAACTTTAGGCAACCAAGCTAATTTGACTCTACATACCCTATAGATTACATTTCCGTCATAAAAGTTTACAGGAACAGACATTTCCAGGTACTCTTTTTGGCAAGTAGACTACTGCCAGAAGCCTCCCAAGACAAAGTGTCCTCAGGAAATATCTGGAAGTTACTTTCGCCGCCAAATCAAGTGCCTCCCTGAGTTTGGCCGAAAAACCAGAACGCGTCTGTTCATTGCGAAAAGGCTGAGAGTCAGACGCGAAGACCGACGGGCAAAGCCGTAGTGCCAGTTGCCTGTGGCCAAAAGGGTGATCAGGATAACCGGAAGACGGAAACCCGACCGAACGGAAGTCGTCCTGTCTCACCTCATGCCTAGGCTGAGGGTGAAGAGAGGAAGAGACGAAATCCTAAGCCACAGGAACCGAAAGTGCATTAGTCGACACGGCGGACAGGCAGGACGACCAATGCACAGGTTGAGGCTGAAAGCCGTGATGCCCGTAGGCCAGCTGTTGTCCCGAACTCCCCGAAGTACGCAAGCAATCGTCAGTGAAAGGAACAAAAGTTTCGGCTGCCGATTCAGGTGCTGGGCTATGAGCCAACAGCAAAGGAACCGGAACATTAGCTAACCCTCTGCCGGAAGGAGAGGGCTAGGCCAAACCTGAGAGAGGTGGTAAGCCACAGAGGGTGACTCCTCAATCCGGAAGAAGGAGTCCTCCTCCTTCAAAATCCGGAAGTCATACATTACCAACGGGGCAACCGAAACAGAAACCTCCGAAAACAATGCACCCTCAGAAAAATATCTGGATGTTACTTCCGCCGCCAACTCAAGTGCAACCTTAAGCTTGGACGAAAAACCAGAGCGCGTCTTTCTTTCTTTATTTGGTGTTTAACGTCGTTTTCAACCGTTCAAGGTTATATCGCGACGGAGGGAAGGGGGGTGATGGGATAGAGCCACTTGTCAATTGTTTCTTGTTCACAAAAGCACTAATCAAAAATTTGCTCCAGGGGCTTGCAACGTAGTACAATATATTACCTTACTGGGAGAATGCAAGTTTCCAGTACAATGGACTTAACATTTCTTACATACTGCTTGACTAAAATCTTTACAAACATTGACTATATTCTATACAAGAAACACTTAACAAGGGTAAAAGGAGAAACAGAATCCGTTAGTCGCCTCTTACGACATGCTGGGGAGCATCAGGTAAATTCTTTCTCGTCCCAACCAATATGGGACTCCCCCTAACCCGCGGGGGGCCAGAGCGTGTCTGCTCACCAACGAAAGACAGAGTCAGACGCGGAGACAGACGGACAAAGACCGTAGTCATAGTTGCTTGTGGTAAAAGGGTGACGGGATAACCGGAAGACGGAAACCCAGCCAAACGGACTTCATCCTGCCTCATCTCATCCCCAGGATGAGGATGACGGTAGGAAATGTCGAAGTCCGAAGCCACAAGAACAGAGAGTGCAGTAGCCAACACCGCGGACGGGTGGAATGACTGTTGCACATGCTGAGGCTGAAAGCCTGGATACCCGTAGGCCAGCCGTTGTTCCAAAAACCCAGACGTACATGTATATACGTAACTGTCAGTGAGAGGAACAACATTTCTGGTCGGAACCAAAACTTCGTTTTCTTAACTTCTGCCGCAGCTTCAAGCACAACCTTGAGCTTAGACGGAAATCCAGAACGTGTCTGCTCGCTAGCCAGAGACTGTGCATCAGAATCATCAAGCGACGGATACGGCCGAAGTCACAGTTGCTGGTGGCAGACTGATGAACTGGATGACCGGAAACCGGAAACCCATCCACCCGGAAGCCGTCCTGACTCGCACCCTGACTGGAATGAGGGTGAAAGTAAGAGGAGGCAAAACCCCGGAGCCACCGGAACTGAATAGGCAGTAGCCCCAACACCCAACGGGTGGAGTGACGTTTGCCCTGGCCGAGGCTGAAAGCCTGTATGCCCGTAGGCCAGCCGCTGTTCCTCACTCACCGACATCCGAGAGGAAGCGTCAGGAAGAGGAACAGTGTATCCGGACAGAGCCGGAAAAGCAACAGACGAAGCCGCACAATGCGGAAGCGAAGGTTGCGTGGACTGGGGCCGGAAGCCCGAACGCCCGTAGGCCAGTCCTCGGTCAAATCCAGTCAAGACCTCTACGTGTACTTGAGATGGAGGACCTATGCTTCCGGTTAAAACCGGAAGCGCAGTTCCGAAAACGGATGCCGCCTTTGCTCTGAAACGGCCAAGCACGCAATGTGAATTGGGCGAGTCAGAACAGAAGTTTGCGGGTTGTGATCCTGCACCAAGGAACTGTCTCCCAGAAGGGAGCGTCCGTTAGCCTCACGAGGGCTGGTGGACCAGTTCGACTTACCGCAGCGTCAACCACGGAGAAGACGAAGAAGCAAGGAGATCCTTCCCGGAAAACGTCGCCGATGGCCATCCAAGACACCAAACCACAAGAGTCACCCACTGATGGGGGGAAACCACCGGCAGGCGGCGTGGGACGCTGCAATTCTTCTATCCCAAACTGCGGAACTCTGGAAATAAAGAGCTAAGCAGTATAGACACCAGAGCGCCATGCTCCGATGCCTAAAAGAGGGAAAGCAAGAAGAAAAAGAAGTCAAAGACATGCTTAACTGCCCCCCAAACACATGTTCATTTGGGGCAGAAGTAGTAACGGACATAACGGTATTACATGCTTAGTCCGAAACAACACAATTACAAAAGGTCTGGTAGATCCATGACATAAGCCTTGCCACGTTTTATCAATGTCAGCCATGCTGACCAACAAAAATGGCGGCCAAATAATAAGTTACTGGAAAATGTACAAGTCCAAAACGGACGAAAAGTCAGCAACTACAACAAAATTCCTGTCAAACAAATGACCAAAAAGGAAAGAGCTTACCAACTAACAAAGCAGAAGGCAAGTAAGGAGGTAATATAAGGTTTACCTCACCATTACATCGGCCTTGCCACATTTTAACGCCGTCAGCCATGCTGACCAACAAAAATGGCGGCAAAACATTAAGTTACTGAAAAATGTACAAGTCCAAAACCGGACAAAAAGTCAGCAACTACAGCAACATTCTTGTCAAAATAATGACCAACAAGAAGGGCAAAGCCCATACGACTCACATGCTTGACCTTGACCTTTACATGACCTTGACCTTCAGGGTACCTAGCAATGACATCATACACTAAGAACTGCTTTACACATTTTTCCTACCAAAATACATGTGACCTTGACCAAGGTCAAGGTCATCCAAGGTCATGCAACACAAAGCTGTTAATTCAAGACATAGGAAGTACAATGGTGCTTATTGGCTCTTTCTACCATGAGATATGGTCACTTTTAGTGGTTCACTACCTTATTTTGGTCACATTTCATAAGGGTCAAAGTGACCTTGACCTTGATCATATGTGACCAAATGTGTCTCATGATGAAAGCATAACATGTGCCCCACATAATTTTTAAGTTTGAAACAGTTATCTTCCATAGTTCAGGGTCAAGGTCACTTCAAAATATGTATACAATCCAACTTTGAAGAGCTCCTGTGACCTTGACCTTGAAGCAAGGTAAACCAAACTGGTATCAAAAGATGGGGCTTACTTTGCCCTATATATCATATATAGGTGAGGTATTCAATCTCAAAAACTTCAGAGAAAATGGGAAAAATAGCTGTTTTTTAGACAACATTTATGGCCCCTGCGACCTTGACCTTGAAGCAAGGTCAAGATGCTATGTATGTTTTTTGGGGCCTTGTCATCATACACCATCTTGCCAAATTTGGTACTGATAGACTGAATAGTGTCCAAGAAATATCCAACGTTAAAGTTTTCCGGACGGCCGGACGGACGTCCAGACGGGGGGGACGGACGGACGGACGACTCGGGTGAGTACATAGACTCACTTTTGCTTCGCATGTGAGTCAAAAAGGAAAGATCTCACCAACTAACGAAGCAGAAGGCAAGTAAGACGGGTAAGTGGCCGGTGGGTGTCAAACAAACACCAAACAGCACAGCCACGAGAGAGCCAAAAAATTCAACAACCTTCTCCTCAGAGCTGAAAAAGTCGTATGATATTGACCACGTGTTGAGTAGCGGTAGTGACGTAGCATACACCAATGGGAGGTAACTACCCGGGTATATGGTCATTACCATGGCTACGTTTACACTTTTTGTGGTGGGGTTGCTTCCCTTTAAAATTGTTTAAGACGGGTAGCCTTTTCAGACCTTAGCATCTCAGACTACGTCAATGCTTTATGCGATTCGGAGTAAGAATATGTAATTTAATGAGGTTTTATTCCACTGCAGATGCGAAACAAGCACCCTTTAACCCTCAAAGTTTTGCTTTTTGTGCTTAACATCAAATTTCTTTTTTTTGTGTGTGATGCATATTGAAAAAAAGTTAACATCTAATCATTATTAGTCACTTTCAGCTTCAGGAGTTAAACTAAAAACCCCGTTGCTAGTTTTTGTGTGCAAATTCACTCTTGTTACCTTCACACCTGCTTTTCTCATAATGGCCGCTACATCTCATCAATGCTAAACAATAAACACTTGTAGTAAAGACCATCTGAAAGCTGGTTATCTTCTCTTTCAAGGGATACCAAAAAGTTATCTTTTGTGGGAGTGGGTCTCATTTTATGTTCATAACCTCTGTAAAAAAAATTCCCCCATTGTTAAGGCTGCCTCCTTCTTAAAACCTGGTTTTCTGGTAGCTTTTTGTTTGTTATTTTTTTTATAAGGTTTTCAAAACAGCTCAACTGTAAAAAGAAAAGAGAAAACGTACAGCTCCATCGTTTAGTTCCAGCCTCTGGACACCCTGCAGCGTGGCGATGGAGGAGTCCGACAGGTAACCGTCCAGCACCAGCTGATAGATAGGACTGCTCCACTCCGCGTTGAAGTCACCGCAGATGATGTGAGCACCGTCGCTTCCTGCCATGCCCACCACCTCTTTGATGGCACACGCAGCCTGTGACAAAAATGTAAATAAAATAAAATAAAACAGTCATGAAAATTGACAACAGTTTTCTGCTTATGGAAAAGTAACAAACTTCAAGATAATCGTAAAAAGGAAGGAAATGTGTTTGGCTAATAGTTTCAAGAAAAAAATCCAGCATAACACTTTTTTTTTTAAATTGGGGAATTTGTTGACATCCAAACAAAAGTAACTTTAGGTTTCCTTGCTGTCAAGGGCTAACAAAGTGCGTGTTTCAACTGAACGAACATGAGATATACACAGAAAGAGAAAGAGTAAAAGAACAGTTTAACACTTTCACCCCCCCCCCCCCCCCCCCCCACATCACTATTGATTAAAACTGAATAGCCAATCATACTCATATTATAAGCACAGTAACCTGAAGTGTTGCTACTTTTCATTTGGTGGCATTCAAGGGAGTCTGGATATTTTACTGCAGCAGTAACAGAAGGATCAGACAAAGACAACAGGATCTAAAACCAAATAAAATCCACAGAACATCAACAGCTGTAAAATGCATTCACCTGAATGCACTGCACATCAGGGCTGCGCAGGTTGTCCCACACTGTGTGGATGTTGCCGACGGTGACGACCTTGCCGGTGGCCTTGCTGCGGAGACGGGTGATGAGGACAACATCGGCACGATCAAGGTACTTCTTGACCGCAGCGCCAACTTCAGGGGTCAGTCCACCAAGTTCAACCTCCTGGGGAGACAAACGAAAATCCTGTTGTTTTGCTTGTTAAACTGTGTTCTGACTAAAGCTACATAAATATAAAATTTCAAAAATAAATTTTGATTTAATTAATATACTTACCAACTCACATAGAAAGCATTAACTTCAGTTAAAGTGCTAGGACACTGAACTACGCTTCACCCCAAAGGGGAAGCAACCCCCTAAAAAAGAACGGCCTTGACCTCTAACCCAAGCTATACAAGAGTCGAGGTCATACCGTCACGTGACCTATCACGCGTGACTCAACCGCCGCCATGTTGAAACCTCACTCCCACTGAAGTGATCTGTTCATTTTTAGGGAAACCCTAAGCAATAACTTCGTTTTGTGATAAGACATTGAAGCACTCTTGCATGGCAACATGGGGAAATAACTCTGAAACAAAAACCGTATGCCATATAAGGCATGGTCCTTAGCGGTTATTTCCACTACCGGTGTACTGCGCCTGCGCAGGATGTATACCGGTGAAACTCATCCCGTATTAAAACATATACCCCCTTTAAAAAATTTGCGGGGCAGGCTGGGAGGGAATTCAATATGTGAGTTGGTAAGTATATTAATTAAATGGAAAATTTCCTAGATAAATTTTCATTTAATTAATATACTTACCCGAATCACATTAGCATTGAGTCACCTGAGATGCTTATCACTGAAAAACGCTTACCCGGCTAAAAATTTTAAAGGCAAGCAACCCCATCACCAAAACGAAAGTAGCTTTGGTAATGGGCCAGCACACTGGGAGTTACCTCCCATACGGGTGTGTGCCACGTCACTTCCTCTAGGAACACGTGCCTATTCTCATACGGCTTTAAAAAACTTAAAACCATACGCGGGGCAGGTGGGAGGGAATACAGTATGTGATTCGGGTAAGTATATTAATTAAATGAAAATTTATCTAGGAAATTTTCCATTAAATAACATATTCTTACTCCGAATCACATTAGCAGATAACATCAACAAGGCGGTGGGCTAGAAATGAATCAAAACTCACCATCAAGTTCTGGACAGGAACTGACCTGCTGCTATGAGAGCTGGAAGGCCTCTGGAGCCATCCTGTCGAAGAGCCGAGACGTCCCGAAGATAAAAGTTTATGAAAACATCTTCAGAACGCCAAAACGCAATTGTCAGCACCTCCTCTAGACATCTGGAGCGCAGTACTGCCAGAGAGGATGCCCACGCCCTCAAGGTGAAAAAGACGTATGAGAATAGGCACGTGTTCCTAGAGGAAGTGACGTGGCACACACCCGTATGGGAGGTAACTCCCAGTGTGCTGGCCCATTACCAAAGCTACTTTCACTTTCGTTTTGGTGATGGGGTTGCTTCCCTTTAAAATTTTTAGCCGGGTAAGCGTTTTTCAGTGATAAGCATCTCAGGTGACTCAATGCTAATGTGATTCGGAGTAAGAATATGTTATTTAATCAAAATTTATTTTTGAAATTTTATATTAAATTACATATTCTTACGCAACTCACATAGAAAGCAGATTGCTAATTTAGGTGGTGGGCAAATGAACTCACAGTTAACATCTTGCAAGTATCTGGCCTGTAGCTACAATAGCTGGCAAACCGAAATTTCTGTTCTGCCGAGCACCAGATACGTCCCCAGGAAAAACATAAAAAGACATCTTCTGCAGAAGATGTCTAGTAGATGTGTGCTAAAATAGCGGGTACTTAAAATACCCCGCCGATAGAAACTCATGACTACGTCCCTGAACGTTCAATGAGCTGCATTCATGACTTATGTAAGTCTCTCAGACTTGAGAACAGGTAAAGAAGAGGCCTACACTCTGACCTCTTGAGCCCGTGCTGCCTGAAAAGGGAGGACTGACTGCCCCCCCCCCCCTTTTCCTTGCCACCACTGTAGGCATGCCTAATCAATGTGGCAGTCCATTTAGCTAAGGTTGACTTCACTAAATCATTGCCTCTAGAAGAGGCTAATTTTGTCAAGGATTAAACAATCCGAACTCAAAAACTCCAAAACTAGGAGCAAGTCCCAAGTCGGGACTGGAGATTTGCTTTCAGCCAACCAAAGGGAGGTTCCCTTTAATCACGCTCGCTACAAAGAACCCAAGTGAAAATATTTTGCGACCTAGCTGTGTCAGTGCAACTGAAATCACATAAAGTCTTAATTCAGAGACGTGGGAGAAAAATCGGAAAGCCAGGATAGGTGGTTCGCCACCCGCATTGAACGGAGAGAAGTGGAGTTCTTTCCGTTAATATACGCCATTAGTTCCAAGCCAGTCAAAGTGACACAAAACGAAGACGCTGAACCCCTATGGAATCTCTAGACCAAATCCAGAGTTGGGGCAGAAGCCCCTGAGCGTCTCAATGATTCCCTTACAGTAGACACCCGTGTGGCTCGAGTGTAAAAACGGCGCCCTCTTGCCAGCCCAAAGGACTGGCAACCAAGATTGAATGGGCCCATAATGTGCGACCAACAGGCCGCTCAAAGTAAAATCGAGAGTATTATCCGGGAACAGGGAGACGAACATTTAGCAGAAGGTGATAGTACCGAGAGGCAAAACTTCTATCAGCGGCTTCTCCAAATTCACCAGAAGGAGTAGAAGCGCGTAGTGAGATAGGGTCCAATCCGAGTGGACATTCTTGGCCGACTGACTAGAGTCTGCCAATAAATACATAGAGCCTCTCAGAAAGGTACTTCACCGCTAAAAAGATCTCGTGGTGGTAAAAACCACATCAAAACCTCGCATGCTCGCTGTGGCAGTGATAAGGGGCGAGATGCCACCCCCTGCTTATTGAGATAAAAGACCACTGTGGTGTTGTCTGATTGAATCAACACATGTTCTCCCCTGACAAGAGGAAAGAAATCCGCAAGAGACAGAACTGCTTCGCTGGTGGAGAGAGAACCAACGGGAACGCCCTGCATGAGCAGTGGTGTGAGAATCCAAAGATTGGTTGTGTCTGTGAACCAGTCAAGAAAAGACACTAACATGTTCCAGCTCTTCATTTGATTGCTTAGAAAACGAAACCAGAGCCCTGAAGATCTGAATTAAATATATGCACGATCTATATAAGTGACCCAACAGGAAGGGCCCCAGTGCCTCCCTCAATAAAGTGGAAGTTCTAATCGCCCCTCCAGCCGCTGTGGGAAAACACAGAGGCAGAGAGAAGGGTGGCGCCGAAGTGCCAAGAGTATGCATGAAAGCATGCTATTGTTTGCCCACTGAACCCTACCGCTAAATCGCCTCGAGGAGATAAAGTGGTTGGCGGGTATTTGGCAACGTGCCATGCCGAGAAGAAGATAAAAAACCAAAGCTGAGAACGGACAGCTTAGCGCTTTTCTCTGATAAGAGAAGCCGAGGCCTGCCGTGGGCTTTTCCTTTTGCTGTGAGATTCTCTCTGTTAGAGAAGAGTCCGTGTGCAAATAAGAGGATTCGCAAAGAAGACCCTCGAGCAAGGAAGAGATTTAAGTCTCACCGACAGAACAATACTGTCGGCCGAGGCCTTTTCCCAGACGAACAGCAAAGCTAAACCCTTTGTATATGCGTCCCGACAGAACACAAAGGCATCCCGTGAGTACGAAACCGCACAAGGGAAAGAACGAATCAAAGTCTTGTACCAAGACGCGGATAATAGAAAGAAGAGCGGCCACAATCTTCCACAGCCAGGAGATCATTGTTCTTGAAAACAGACAGTTTCTCCTT
The DNA here is from genome assembly GCF_037325665.1 of Littorina saxatilis. Classification (NCBI taxonomy): domain Eukaryota; kingdom Metazoa; phylum Mollusca; class Gastropoda; order Littorinimorpha; family Littorinidae; genus Littorina; species Littorina saxatilis. The sequence goes on along the minus strand of NC_090247.1, from coordinate 41,901,391 downwards.
GCTATGAACGTTAAGATGTATGATCGACAAGTCCGGTGCAACCGGAAGCGGTTCCGTAGTACGAAGAAAAGAATAAACTAAGTTCTTAGGCTTGGTGTAACCTAGGACTACGGATATCGCTCAGCGAGTGAAGCGTTACTTGCGCGGGTGACGCAAGCGAAAGCAACGCCGCATCGCTGCCCACAAAGGAAGTGGTGGAAAAAGAGAATCATATGAGAAAACTTCCCCAAGTTAAAATTCTAGAGCCAGACAAGAAAGCGTCCCTGCGTGTGTAAACCGCAAGTGCGTACAACCGTGCCACGACTGACATTTGTTCGGCTGAAACCTTAGCCAAAGAGGCCAGGAGTATGGGGACGTCTTTCACGCTAGAGTCGTTTCGAAATACGAAAGGATCCGACGACACCGCGATCGACCGCGAAAGAGATCGAAGAAGTGTCTCTGAAAGAGACGCAAGTTCCAACGAGTATCTTCCCGTTTCATCCAAACCAAGTAATGCGCCTTCAGAGTAAGCACAATGTTTGTCCAAACGATAGACATCCTCTCTGAGATTAGCCGACTCCGGAGTGACCGGAAGCGGTGCACTCGGCAAAGCGTAAGTCTCAATAAGACTGTGATGACGACGGGAGAGAGCAAACTTGCGTGAATGAAAACGAAGTGCTCGCTTCCGTAACTGGTCTGAGGCAAGCCATGGCTGAGCAGCATCAGGAGCCTGACCGTGTGCAGCCAGTAAAGGCACAGTATCCACAGGCAAGCTATTCTCGGAACCCGAAGTTCTAGCCAGCACCCTGGAAAGTTCGTAAGCAACAGAAGGAGACTCGCTAAAACGATATCCCTGAACTTCCATTAAAGCAGGGCGGAAATCACCCACCACTGAGGGTGGTGGTGCCGCAGAGCTTGTCATAGCTGTCACCCCTTCAGCGAAGTACTTGGCAGACACCTGAGCTGCAGTAACCATAGCTGGTTTAAGTCTGAGTGACAACTTGACATCAACTTCCTCCTCAGAAACTGAGTGAGAATCGTCGAACTCCGAATGTGCTGTGGCCGGACCATGAAAGTCACTGTGACTAGCTGCGTCACTAAAACGATCCACCACAGGCGAGGCTGATTGCAAAACGGAAAAACCGTGCAAAGCCTGCCCGAAAGCAGCTTCCTGCCCAGAGGGAGGAAGTTGAGACTTGTTTACATTCACCGGAGACATACCAGTCTGCCTGTGAGTACAACTGTCTCGTTGTCCGGTGTCGACCCCCCGTGAGTTCCGCTTGCTAAGAGCGATAGCCTCTGGGAAAGTCGAACTTTCACCCCCCGGCCGTGGCGGGGGGGCTACTAGTTCCGGCCCAACTTGTTGTCCGGTGTCGACCCCCCCGAGTTCCGCTTGCTAAGAGCGATAGCCTCCGGGGAGTCGTACTTTCACCCCCCGGCCGTGGCGGGGGGGCTACTAGTTCCGGCCCAACTTGTTGTCCGGTGTCGACCCCCCGAGTTCCGCTTGCTAAGAGCGATAGCCTCCGGGGAGTCGCACTTTCACCCCCCGGCCGTGGCGGGGGGGCTACTAGTTCCGGCCCAACTTGAACACTTTCACCAGAGAACCTGGCTACCGGTGAACTTGACTAACCTGTAGAGCGTGAAAGCTCCTCGTATGAAGTAAACACACTCCTCTGCGTGCGCGTCAGCCGAAGTGACTGTGCATGAAGGCGGAACCTCGATGCGTGACAACAAGCCGCGTCGCCCACTCCCGCCGGGAGCGAGCGCAAACTCGACGAATGGCAACATGTTATACATTTGGGTCGAAAACATCTCAAACAAGAAGGGCAAAGCCCATACGACTCACATGCTTTACACATTTTTCCTACCAAAATACATGTGACCTTGACCCAAGGTCAAGGTCATGCAACACAAAGCTGTTAATTCAAGACATAGGAAGTACAATGGTGCTTATTGGCTCTTTCTACCATGAGATATGGTCACTTTTAGTGGTTCACTACCTTATTTTGGTCACATTTCATAAGGGTCAAAGTGACCTTGACCTTGATCATATGTGACCAAATGTGTCTCATGATGAAAGCATAACATGTGCCCCACATAATTTTTAAGTTTGAAACAGTTATCTTCCATAGTTCAGGGTCAAGGTCACTTCAAAATATGTATACAATCCAACTTTGAAGAGCTCCTGTGACCTTGACCTTGAAGCAAGGTAAACCAAACTGGTATCAAAAGATGGGGCTTACTTTGCCCTATATATCATATATAGGTGAGGTATTCAATCTCAAAAACTTCAGAGAAAATGTGAAAAATGTGAAAAATAGCTGTTTTTTAGGCAACATTTATGGCCCCTGCGACCTTGACCTTGAAGCAAGGTCAAGATGCTATGTATGTTTTTTGGGGCCTTGTCATCATACACCATCTTGCCAAATTTGGTACTGATAGACTGAATAGTGTCCAAGAAATATCCAACGTTAAAGTTTTCCGGACGGACGGACGTCCGGACGGACGGACGGACGGACGACTCGGGTGAGTACATAGACTCACTTTTGCTTCGCATGTGAGTCAAAAAGGGAAGAAAAACCATCTTTAACACAAGTATTCTTTCCCACTGCGTTTGCCTTGGCTGAAGTAACCTAAATTAAACCTGCTTCAGCACCGGCATGATTGGACTCATAGGGTCCGAAATTTAACAGACATTCTTTCTTTCTTCTTTATATAGTGTTTAAAGCCATATGTACTCGATGACTATACACACTAATTGCTTTACCCACAGCTGGAGACATGCTAAATTAAGTTCCCTGCAAGATATTGCAATTTTATTTTGATCTAGATCGTCCTATTTATCTAGATTTGAGGTAGCGTTGACGCAAGGGAAAAACCTCCGCGTCTTTGTTGACATCCTCACTTTTTCAGAGGCTAGAACAAGCTGTAAAACAAGTATATGGTCGGCGCATGGCGACATATCGTCATTACATGGTCTTATGGTGCGTTTGACATCGATTATAGACAAACTACACTTTGTAAACACGGGAGCGCGTACATATGCCTTTAACGTCGTTTTCAACCATTCAAGGCTATTTAACAGACGTAGTAGTAAGAGAAGCTGGGTCAAGAACAGAAATGGTAGTGCCTTTGCCTTTCTCTTTATGCGAACTTAATAGGAGAAACCTCAGCAGCTACTGACTAGTCTGTGGTTTCTATTTCTCCTTGTCAGCCATTGCTGACAAAAAACCAGTCTGAGTTATGATATTGATAAACAACAACCAGACCGAACAACGGAGAAAGAAACAAACGCAAGCAAAAGCAAACAATTAGAACGAGCTCACCCAAACTTGTGCATGAGAAGCAGGGACCTGTAGACGGGGTGAAACACTGTCCAGAAGACAGTAGGCTAAAAGCCTGCAGCGTAGTGTAAAAAGCGTCCGAACTACTTGGTGACTGAAGTGGGAGTGAGGTTTCAACATGGCGGCGGTTGAGTCACGCGTGATAGGTCACGTGACGGTATGACCTCGACTCTTGTATAGCTTGGGTTAGAGGTCAAGGCCGTTCTTTTTTAGGGGGTTGCTTCCCCTTTGGGGTGAAGCGTAGTTCAGTGTCCTAGCACTTTAACTGAAGTTAATGCTTTCTATGTGAGTTGCGTAAGAATATGTAATTTAAACATGCATATGTATCACGTTATAAAACAGGGGAGGAAAAGTCTTGGTCACTTTTCTTTGTCCACTGCTAGTGTTAAGCAAGCAACCATGTCAAGATGACTGCCAGAATTACAACATTGAAATCTACCTCTTAATTAAGTTTGTAATATGCTTTATTCCACTGATCAATACAAACTGATAAATATAGTTCAAAACTATCCAAACAAAAAGATCTAACAAACCAGACTTGCAAAGCAGACAGATAAAAATAAGGTTTCATGTCAAGCAGACCAGCCTTTCCTCTGTGTAACAGTACAACTAACACAGGAGACAATAAAGTTAACTGCTGCAGTATTCTTACCTAATGTGTTACACTGAAGACGATCTACGGTAAAACTGCTGCAGTATTCTTACCTAATGTGTCACACTGAAGACAATCTACGGTAAAACTGCTGCGGTATTCTTACTAACTTATCTTACCTTAAGTGCAGCTTCTGCCAGAGACACACCCTTGCTGGCTTCCAGCTCAAAGAGAGCAGTTTTGTAGAAGGTGGCCTCCCCCTCATCATAGTGTGGCGATGTTCTCCGTTTCAACAGTCCGTCATAGCCAAGGCTGGGAACACACAAAAAACAGAAAATGGTAGTACATCAGAAGAAGAGTTTAGACCAAGTCTGCGATGACTCAAATCTTACCAAACTTTTATACATTACCGTAATTACTAATCCTAAAAGACTAGTCACCGGATCTGAAAAGATTACCCTCAGATAATCCCAAGACAAAAGCTGTTTACATGTATCGTCACTCTGCACAAACTTGATTAGTGACAGCTACTACAACTTCATCTGCCAAAAGGTAGCTAGCTTCAAAGAGGGAAAAAATTGAAAAGAGTAAGCTTTTTAGAACTGGGCAAGGCAGATGGCTGAACATCACATTCGCACTCCACACACACACACAATCTACAGTCAAGCGCATGGAGCTGTTATCGGGACTTGTGCTATAGAAAAGTGATTTACTATTATTATTAATACAGTTTTTCATGACTACTCTTGAAGTTGAAAAGGCACACAAAGTCAACACAAGTACACATAACCACGATTATTGCAATACCTTCTCATGGCGGGCAGCAAAGTTGTGTTGAAGTACGCGGGACCAACCTCCTGGAGACAAACAATATCCCCCTTGAGGTACTGCAGCTCCTTCATCATGAGTGAATGGCGGTACTCCTGAGTGAGGAACACGGTCGGCGTGAAGCTGTAGTTGGTGTTGGTGCGATGGCACTCGGCCAAGATGTTGTAGGTGACCACACTGAACATGTTTTGCTGGGGAACAACGGCAGGGGGCGTGGCAGGGTTGGAAACAAAGGCGCGGTTCAGAAGCGCAGGGGAAGAGTACTTGGCCAGAAAGGCTGGTTCGGGCTTGCCCAGACTCTCACAAACACTACTCGAGCCTTTGGCCAGCTGGGCAGGAGGCTGGGAGTTCTGCGCAGAAGAAGGAGAAGCAGCGGGCGCTTGGACAGGACGAGGAACGGTAGAGGCAGGCAGCTGAATTGTAGCAGGTATGCTCTGCTGCGGTGGGGGCACCAGGGGAGCGGGCACCTGGTTAACAACGGCAGGCGGCACAGCACCAAAGTCTCTGTTCACTGAAGGAACACCAGGCATGGCGGCGAGGGTGGGGTTCAAGGCAGGAGCGGAAGGAAGGTTGACAGCTGGCTGTGCACCCAAAGGGGGCAGCGAGACAGGTGCGGCAGAACTGAGCTGGGCTTCTGGAGGAGGAAGCATGCTTGTGTTCACCAGTGGCAGGAAGGGAAAGCCAGCTGGTGCAGCATCAGGGGTCACCACGCCTTCGTTCAGACTGGTATCACCAGCAAAATCCCCGTCAAGGCTGTTTGAGGCAGACTGCGCCTCACTGATGTCAAGACCACGAGATGTACTCCCTGTGATATCCGACCCAGCAACACTGCCCACTTCGGCAATCACGGACGACACGTCATCATTTTCAATGCGCCCTGCTGCCTGAAAACGGAAGCAAGAAGTTAGCAAAAATTAGACAGAAAAGGTGTGACTGAGACTAAGTCTCTATTGTAAAAATAACATTTAAATTTTGTGTTTTAAAAGTAAAAGAAATTTTTTTATCAAAAAGGCAAGTAAGATGTAAATTGAGCTATGGCATACTAAATATACATTTGTTTTCACAGTACAGCTACATCCTATGTCTAGAAAAAGTTGTTTAAATCACATATCATTATCAACTCATTCGCTGTGTTTCCAAAGTCAACAAACATTCAAGACTTGACCAAAATGCCTTACCTTCAGATTACTAGTGTAGGCCTTGGCCATCTCAGCCTCTGTAAGGGGGATGACCTTTAAAGAGTCAACGATGGCAGTGGCGGTAACGACGTCAGCCTTTGTCACATCAGCAGGTGCTGCCGCTGCCTCGGCTACTTTAACCTCTTCAGCAGGACGGGGCACGGAGGCTGCCACCTCTGCACTGTCTGGTGCCGGAACTTCCTCCTTGCTCACCACCACAAAATCCTTCAGCTCATCACCTTCCTCAGCCGGCTTAGAGTCAGTCATCTCCACATCAGCGGCGGCACTTCCGGCAGCAGCTTTGTCGGTTTCAGTGCCGTTGACACGAGCCCTTTTCACATCTGGTTCCTCCACCTTCTCTTCCGTGACCTCTTCCTCCATCTTCCTCTTCACACCCACTTTGGGCGGGGAGGGTTGAGTGGCAACAGCTTCGCCGTTTTTGGCATCCTCCTCCATGGGTTCTGCAGGAGGGGCAGGTTTCTCCTTGGCCGGGGAACTCTTCTTCTCAGCCTCCTCTTTCTGCTCCACTGGAGTCTCAGCTTCGGGCTCTTCCTTCTTTTCAGCAGCTTTGCTTTCCTTAGTTTCTTCTCTTTTCTTTGGCTCAGCCCCCTCCTCCATCTTCTCCTCCTCTTCAGCATCTGCTATCTTTTCCTTTTCTTCCTCCGCATTTCCCTCCTCCTCCTCCCCAGGTTCGCCAGCACCTCGGCCCCGTCTGGAACGAGATTTGGACGTTGACGCTGATGTGGACCTGCCCCTTCCTCTGCCTCTGGGCGTGGTCTTCTTAGGCTCCTCCTCCTTTTCCTCCTCTTCAGCTGCTGCCTCTGCAGAGCGACGAGAACTTCGAGCTCCTCTCGCAGGAGGCGTCTTCTTCTCCGCAGACGCAGGGGACTTGCCCCTACCGCGCCCTCGACCCCTCCCCCTCTTTGGCGTTACTTCTTCCTCCTCCTCCTCTTCTTCCTCTGCGGCTTCTTCCTCTTCCTCCTCATCTTCTTCAGGCTCTTCTTTCTTGGCCTTACCGCGGCCCTTTCTGGCTGGGGTAGGTGTCTTCTTACTTGCAGGCGTACTTCTGCCCCGTGAAGTTGACTGACGAGCCGCAGGTGCTGCAGCTGAATAAGAACCAATCAACAGAGATGTTAGAAAACAACATTTAGCATACACTCTTCTAGTTCTACCTCATGAGGAGACCTCATACTTCATGCTGGCAACAGGGGGTATGTTTTTTCAAGACATTTTTTCTCTTTCAGTTACACAGACTGCGTTTATTGTGTCAGCAAATGACATTCCATGTTAGCAAGATCAATTTCCAATATATTGCCGCGTATCTTTCCTTCAGCGGTTTTGTGAGAACATTCATCCCTGTTTGCTAGTTTTCTTTTGCTGTTGGGGAGGGTGACTATACTGCAAACTAAGTCCCTTCTTCACTATTCACACCAAATAAATTCCGCACATGTATACAAAAACTGGTGTAGGAACTTAACACTTTGAAGACCTTTTCATTTCTTTCTTTTTCTCTTTTTAAAAGTGTTAACCAACATATCTTAGAGTATTTCAACATCCTTGGTGCAGAGAAAGGTGGCAACAAGTACCTTTCCCACGGCTGGCAGATCTCCCTCTGGTTTTGGTCTCCACTTCAACACTCTCTGGCTCCTCTTCCACTTTGCCTCCACGCCCACGAGTCCTGAGAACACAGGTTAGAGGTATCACTATCAAATTACTGAGTGTTAGTTACCATCGGCGTCCATTGCCTACATAGGCTTCCACCCTGGACATAAACCTGTTCAGTCCTGTATAATAGCAGGGGTCCTACTCAGGGATATGTCCAAATCCAAACCTGAAAATTCTAGAAGCCCTAAATCTGAATATACATTGCTCAAAGTTTTGAAACAAAAAGCTATGGCTGACGATCAAACAAGAAATCAATTTTCAACTTTCTGAAACCAGAAATTGTGAATTAACAAGAAGACTGGCACCTATGTTGATGTATTACTAAACAGCTATATATTTTTCCAATTTTTTTGCAGATCTCACGGAAAGATTCTGACATTGCTTTTTACACCACTTACTTTGGTACGTAAAACATGCTTTTATCGGGAAAAGGGGTTTTCCACAGTACATGCAAGTTTACTTACATACAGCTTACTGTGTACTTACTTTTTGGCGGGCGAAGGGGTGCCAGCAGCAGCAGTGGAGGCTTTGGTTGAAGCTCTGGGACTGCTGCGAGACGGCGACTCTGTGTCTGCCAAAGCTTTTCTTGTCATACGTGGCATCTGTGCAAACAAGAATGCACAACTTTTAACAGCAATTAACAAACAAGTCGCGTAAGGCGAAAATACTAAATTTAGTCAAGCCGTGGAACTCACAGAATGAAACTGAACGTGCTGTATTATCTAACAATGACCGTAGTCCGCCGCTCGTGCAAAACGCAGTGAAACTGGCGAGCCTGTTTAGCACGGTATTGGTTTCGCTGTGCTGCATAGCACGCTTCACTGCACCTCTCTTCGTTTTAACTTTCTGAGCGTGTTTTTAATCCAAACATATATTATCTATATGTTTTTGGAATCAGGAACCAACAAGGAATAAGATGGAATTGTTTTTAAATCGATTTCGGAAATTTAATTTAAATGATAATTTTTATATTTTTTAATTTTCAGAGCTTGTTTTTAATCCGAATATAACATATTTATATGTTTTTGGAATCAGAAAATGATGAAGAATAAGATGAACGTAGTTTTGGATCGTTTTATACAAAAATAATTTTAATTACAATTTTTAGATTTTTAATGACCAAAGTCATTAATTAATTTGTAAGCCTCCAAGATGAAATGTAATACCAAAGTCCGGCCTTCGTTGAAGATTGCTTGGCCAAAATTTCAATCAATTTGATTGAAAAATGAGGGTGTGACAGTGCCGCCTCAACTTTTACAAAAAGCCGGATATGAAGCCATCAAAGATATTTATATAAAAAATGAAAAAAACGTCTGGGGATATCATACCCAGGAATTCTCATGTAAAATTTCATAAAGATCGGTCCAGTAGTTTACTCTGAATCGCTCTACACACACACACACGCACAGACAGACAGACAGACACACACACACATGTATACACCACGACCCTCGTCTCGATTCCCCCTCTATGTTAAAACATTTAGTCAAAACTTGACTAAATGTAAAAAGACCAGAAAGGGCTTAAGTTTACCTTAAATCAATAAATGTTCTGTCTGTTGCCGGTTTTTTAGTTGCGCATGCATGTATTCCCACGGATCAGCAAATGAAATTATGACGAACTAGGTCATCAACAAATAATCTGAGCACTACAAATGTATTGTTCTGCTTCAAGCATGATGATGTCTTTAGTTCTTGACGTTTGAATGTCATATTCATAAGACTCATATCCACACACAGGCATGTTCATGCAATCTCATTAACAAAGCATTGCACAAAACAGGGGTCATTGTCATTCTCATAGCAACATTTTCTGTAAATTACGAAATACTGCTTTTCCAGGTGTCATACGCATTTTATTTTTGAGACATACTGACACAACAAATATTGAAATAGGTCTTGTTTTGCATCAATCCAAATGTCTGCTTCGCAATCGCATCAAGTTACATGTACTTTGACAGACAGAGCTGACACCTGCGAGCCGCATTTCTCGCTTCGGTCACCGATTCGCCCATGATCGTGTTGTTGCCGAGATACAAGCCCCAAAACGGATCTCCATAAATGTTTCTCCAAAAAAGAAAAGACCCCAGTTCTTTGAAATTGAACTTTTTAAAAAAAATCTCAATGAACGGACTCATCAGTCATCGGACCTAAAAAAAATAGAGGTAGCTTGTGGAGAGTGCCAGTCCTCCAGCCGTGCAGCTCCGAAATGAATCATTGGTTCCCCAGCAGAGGCCAATAGTGAAATATATGCATTGCATTGCAATACTGTTTCCTAATAGTAATAGTATTACTAGAATTAAAATTAACAAAACCCTGCCAAAAATAACTATGTTAAACTCACTTGTCACTTAGTTTTCTATAATAAATATATGCTTCATCATTGTTGTGTACATATATATACATGTATATGTATGCCACTTTGATGGTTTCAACACTTTCTTGGAACTTGGAAGTCGAAACTGGGTCAGCTGGTTCATTGATTCAAATGTCAATAAATTGAATAATAAATGTTCTGATGTACAACTAGAGTAAAACGCCAATGTTCCCATTGTTATGCACTTCACTGCTATGTGTTACACAGCATGGGTTTACTTGTTCCAGTTTCTCTGTGGGGATGTATTAAATGCACCTCCTCAATATAATGATAAGCCACTACAAAGTACAATTATCAAGAGATGCTGTCACACAACATGACCGCTTTTCGCGAACTGTGGACTCTATACTTATCATTATCGTAACAGTTGTCTGTTGAAATGGAAGCTGCTCGGGCGATGCAAAATTATAAAAATTAGGAATTCAATCATGTTGTGTTTACACCGACGAAGTTAAAAAACATCCACCTAAAAACTCACATAACGGATACTGATTTAGACCCACCTTTGCACTCGAAGAAAACCCACTTAAATTTAAAAGAGACGCTTGCAAGTGTATATATTTACATCCACTTATTAGTCAAACGTCAAACCATGTGCGCAATTAAGTGCAATGATTGTCAGTTTTGTAGAGAAAATTGATAAAATTAGGACGCTATCCAACATGAGGACAAGGGTGCCGCCATTAACTGCACAGTCGAAACGGTGTGGTTCCGATTAGACAAAAAGAAAGCAATTATTTTCAACCCTGTTGAAAAAATACAATATAAAGCACACTTTCTTTTCGTGTGTTATTAGCAGATAAAATGGCAATAGTTCCAAAATATGTGAAGAATTTAGTTTCTTTTAATTTAATTGACAAACAGACTTCGAGTATTGTATTCAGCGTGAGCCTTCTTTTTATCTATTTACACAAAACTGTCGAAACCTAGTTTCATTCCTGCAGCCAAATCTCGCTGAAAGATTTCAACTAAGGTTGTTACGCCACTTTCGCTGGTATGTAAAGTACGCTTGTAACGGTAAAATTGGTGATGATATGCTACAAAATGTTTTTACTTTAGTTCTTGTTCGGCATTTGAGTGTCATCAATGGTAAAAATCATTATTGTATTTCTTTTGAGGTCCATATGGCATTGACAGGCTCTTTGTCTCTGGTTTGGGGAGGAAGAGGATAGGGCCAGGATTAGAGATGCGACCGACAGTATGGAGCATTGATCGGTGGCAATCAGTCTAGAGATCATTGTCTCTTTTTCCTATGATTATGCATTCATTCTATGCACATTTTTAACTTTTACTACGTACCCTTGGACGGCTTTGCTTTCCAATTCCAGGTACCAGACTCTGCAGGTTAAGTCAGTATGAACCGTTCAGGAGCAGAGGGTGTTGAAAGTTGCCAAGCTCTTTGTCGGCGAAAATATGTACCCAGACCTTCTCTCCTTGATGTTGGTGATCAAAGTATCAAAGCTGGAACTTCCTTCAGTGTTGTTAGCTACAATATATTGGCAGAGTGTCACCGTCAAAAATGGGACTACAGTTACACTGCAGAGGAGTTCTTGGTTCAGGAGTACCGCCATGCTCTTTTGATGAAGGAGCTGCAGCAATTGGATGGGGATGTCGTCTGTCTACAGGAGGTCAACCCTGGTTATTTCAACGATGCTTTGTTCCCTGCTATGAGAATGTATGTTTGAGTTGTGTAATTGTTCTCAGAATTAGGCCCAAAAAAAAATAGGTGTGGTTACGGTAACATAGCCAAAAAAAATAGGGTAGGAAGGTAGGCAATCACTTCTTTTTTTTTTAACTTTTTTTTCTAATGTGTACAAATTAAACCTACTTGACAGGGAAATAAGTGTGCGACTCGGGCGCTTTCGCTTTCATGGCGTTTTCTGCACTCGTTTTCTTGTGTTTTTGACAAATGTAATAAAAAGTTATAGGGTCGGCCCCTAAAAATAGGGTAGGTCGGGTTACCGTAACCACACCTATTTTTTTTTTAGGCCTCAGAGGATAATAATGCTGATGGGGTCTTATGTCGACCAAAAGAGTGGGATTCCCTGTAGGCGGACGTCCTGTAGGGGGATTCCGTGTATACAGGGAATCCCACAGGTGGTAGTTCCTGAAAGCGTTTCGCCGATCTCGCTGAAAGTCATGTGATGCTTAGCGACATCAGTAGAATTTGATGTTTTTCTATCCTTTTTGGTATTTCTTAAAAAGTTCCAGTATGGTTTGCAATTTTGATTTAAGAAGAGTTTAAATCGATAACCAAATGACAGAAAACGCAGTTAAAATAAATTACAGCAGACTTCCACTAACTCGCGGTCCACTAAATCGCGAATTCGGCTATATCGCGGAGACCTCTTGGACCCCCAAAAAAACAGGACCGACCTTTTAAAAAAAATTTTTTTTTTAAATATATATATATTTTTTTTTTTTACAAAATTAGTCATGTAAAGGCCAAAAAATAGTACAGATCATGAAAAAATGTTCTATCATAACCAGGCTATCTCTCTCTGGGTCCCATGGCCTTTCATCATGCATTACTGAATTGTCATTTCATCTTATCAGTCGTGCCTTCGGCTGATGACGAAGACATGGGAAACAGCAGCGCGATTTTGATCTAGATCTAACTGCAAACACGAGTGCCTGTCAGCATGGGAAGACTCTGCACTGTTTACGGTTGCAATATTACTCTTTCTCTCCCTCAGTCTCTCCAAATAGTGTTCTACATGTGTGTGTGTTTTCAGGTTGTGTACATTACGGGTTGATCGAGACCTGCGAACAAAAGAAAAACAAACCTTTCACGCGCACGTGCCCCACTCAGTCAAGAACTTTCATGCCACGATCGGTATCGTCAAATTGGCTACGTGCCTATGGAGGTTAAGTGTCTGACCAGTCAGTATGGCCAGTCAGGCGTGCAGTTGAACACTCGAGTCCAGCTAATTGCGATCTCTGCTAGACGGTCCGGGTGGCCACAGGCGCCAATCAAGTGCTTAAACTGCGCTTCAGTCTTCTGCAATGTATGCAATTTAACACTCGAGTCCCGCTAATCGCGATCTCAGCCGCTAGACGCCCCGGATTTTCTACAGGCACCATGAAGTGCTTCAGCTTCTTGCGTTTCCAAACGAAATAAAATAATGTGGTAATTCACCACGGCTTGCGTTCTGTTCATTGTCAGCATAGTTAGGCTGATGGGGTCTATGTCGACCAAAAGAGTGGGATTCCCTGTAGGTGGAGTTCCTGGAGGGGGATTCCCTGTATACAGGGAATACCACAGGATTTAGTTCCTGTAGCGTGTCGCTGATATCGCTGAAAGTCACGTGATGCTTGGCGACATCGGTAGAATTTGATGTTGTTCAATCTTTTTTGATATTTCTTAGAAATTCGAGTATGGTTTGCAAGTTTTATTGAAAAACTCCACCCTGTGGGATTCCCTGTATACAGGGAATCCCCCTCCAGGAACTCCACCTACAGGGAATCCCACTCTTTTGGTCGACATAGACCCCATCAGCCATAGTTAGTGTGTGTGTGTGTGCAGCAGTGAGTCGCTATACGCGTACAGTGTACGTCTGTGTCTGATTAACTGGTAAGTTTGTGACGACGTATGAGTCGGAGAAAAAAGAAAAGAAATCGTCATTGCAGTTAATCTTTTGAGAACTTAGTTGCCACCAGTCACACTTGCGAGAAACGCAGTAACACATACACATGAACATTGTAGCACAACCACATGCCAGGCGTGCGTGCGCACGCGCACACGCACACACGCACGCACATACACACATGCACGCACGCACACACACATGCACTCACACGGCAAACCCACACACGCCAACGTGACGCTGCACATGCTTTTTGTGACCAACAAGGGAAATAACCGCGTTTTTCTCTGACTCAGAAGAGAACGCGGTTTCTTCCCTTTAATTGGACCCCAAACTGCATCGCGAATCGGATATATCGCGATCAAAAATCTTTGGACCCCAAAGACCGCGAGTTAATGGAAGTCTGCTGTACTCGTACTAACGACATAATATATACTGCACACGAATTCAAGAATTCTAACAGATTTTCCTGTGGAACCACCTTTGTGGAAGGGGAAGTAGCGCTAAGGTAACTTAAATCGGTTTACAGCAGTCACGCGCTTGGCACGAGATCGAGCGGTATCCTACTTCCCTGCAGGAACTCCTACAGGAAGTCCGCCTACAGGGAATCCCAATCTTTTGGTCGACATAGACCCCATCAGCGATAATAATAGGTCAATTGGATTGAACCTATCTGTGGGTCCAAATGCCTTGATTTTGACCGCTTAGTAGGGAAATTGATGGTCACAATTAAGTCCTCTTATGTGTCATACGTGTCATACGGTTGACCAAACAGGGGGCAGACATATCTATATCTATATACGGCTTGTGTGTGTGTGTCTGTCTCTCTTCGCGATGCACGGCCAAAGTTCTCGATGGATCTGCTTCAAATTTGGTGGGCATATTCAGGTAGACCCCGGACACAATCTGGTCGATGAAAATTTTCAATCCATGCTCTCAGCGCACAGCGCTGAACCGATTTTGGTTTTTCTGTAGATCCATTTCCAGTAACTCTTCCTTATCTTCTCCAGTGTTTTGCACGTTTATCTCCCTTCCTTCGTGTGGCGTCAATCGTGGGTACCCGACGAAGCCGGCGTACGGTGCGCAACTCACCCGGCAAAGCCGGGTACACGGCTCTACTTCTTCCCAGCGTAGCCGGGTATTCATACTCCGTCTCGCGATCATCCCGACGAAGCCGGTACCCGGCGAAGCGGGTAATCATCTAGTCGATCCCGAGACGGAGTATGAATATACTAGATGATTACCCGCTTCGCCGGGATGATCGCGAGACGGAGTATGAATACCCGGCTTCGCCGGGAAGAAGTAGCGCCTAATACCCGGAGTTGCACACCGTACGCCGGCTTCGTCGGGTACCCGCAATTGACGCCAGATAAACGCGCAAAACACTGGGGAAGATAAGGAAGAGTTACTGGAAATGGATCTACAGAAAAACTAAAATCGGTTCAGCGCTGCGCGCTGAGAGCACAGGTTGAAAATTTTCATCGACCAGATTGTGTCCGGGGTGTACCTGAATATGCCCACCAAATTTGAAGCAGATCCATTGAGAACTTTGGCCGTGCATCGCAAAGAGAGACAGACAGACAGACACACACAAGCCGTATATAGATATAGATGCTCAAATAAAAATAAAAATATTCATCATGTGACGGAAGACCGAGGCCTTGGGAACAACTCTGTGGGTGTATCCAATGTTTAATTTTCCTATTAAAGGCACAGTAAGCCTCCCGTAAACCATCACAGATACTGTCAGGCTTTTACACACAGTACAAACACCCTTTCGTTTAAACACTCACCACTTGAGAACATCCTAGGTGCCCTACGTAAAGAGCGAGCAATTTTCAAAGAATTTATTTTTGCAGATTGTCTGATCAGACAATCGGACATCGTGTTTTGGCGCTAGACCTAACGTTTAAAATCTAAATGATAAATTGACAGCTTGTTACACAAACATTCTTAAATCATAAAAGATTTATTTTTTCATTGTGACAGGGGAGGCTACCGCTCCTTTCACAGCAGACTCTGCACCCGAGTTGTTGGCCTTTAAGTCAACACCGGTGGATTGTGGAACTCTGTTTGTGATGGGGTCTGGTGGTTTCCGATTGTCTGTATGTTCATGGAAACCTTCGGGTTTGCATAACAGTTTTTATAGGGCTAAGAAATTAGCCCTAACATTTTCAATCCTGTTTGATTGCACTTCGCCTCCCGAGGTGATCGAAGTGTTACGGCACTCGGTTACATCTGGCGCTTGCGAGCAGGGATGGGACTCGGCATGATATGTTCAGGTAATGGCATAATATGATCACTGAACATTTTCGTGCTGTTCCCATTCTGCGAACTTGAGATGGACAGTGGTCCCCCGGTTCGGAACTTCGGGACGAAGTTCATTCAAACGGGGGCAATTGTGACAGGGGAGGCTACTGTAACATTGTGAACACCAGTCGACATTGATGAGCGAAAATATTCCTATTCATAGCAGAGCTAGGAGTAATCACGTGGAGTTCGTGAATGTGTGAGTGAGCGAACACGGAAGAGATTTTCCCCTTGCTGTTTTAGGGCAGTCCTGCCTGAGCTATGAGAGAGAGCACACGGAATAAACAAAGAGAATGAGCTGACAGCTTCAACGTCTTATATGTCTGCGTATGCAACGATCGTCTTCTTTACAGCTACCGCTCCTTTCACAGCAGACTCTGCACCCGAGTTGTTGGCCTTTAAGTCAACACCGGTGGATTGTGGAACTCTGTTTGTGATGGGGTCTGGTGGTTTCCGATTGTCTGTATGTTCATGGAAACCTTCAGGTTTGCATAAGGCCTAAAAACAAAATAGGTGTGGTTACGGTAACACGACCTACCCTATTTTTAGGGGCCGACCCTATAACTTTTTATTACATTTGTCAAAAAACAACACAAAAAAACAAGAAAACGAGCGCAGAAAACGCAATGAAAGCGAAAGCGCCCGAGTCGCACACTTATTTCCCTGTCAAGTAGGTTTAATTTGTACACATTAGAAAAAAAAAGTTTAAAAAAAAAGTGATTGCCTACCTTCCTACCCTATTTTTTTTGGCTATGTTACCGTAACCACACCTAATTTTTTTTTTTGGCCTAACAGTTTTTATAGGGCTAAGAAATTAGCCCTAACATTTTCAATCCTGTTTGATTGCACTTCGCCTCCCGAGGTGATCGTAGTGTTACGGCACTCGGTTACATCATCAAGACAATACGAAGTTTTGAAATTTAAAAAAAATTAGCCCCGAAGCACACCCCCGCGGGTTAGGGGGAAGAATTTACCCGATGCTCCCCAGCATGTCGTAAGAGGCGACTAACGGATTCTGTTTCTCCTTTTACCCTTGTTAAGTGTTTCTTGTATAGAATATAGTCAATGTTTGTAAAGATTTTAGTCAAGCAGTATGTAAGAAATGTTAAGTCCTTTGTACTGAAAACTTGCATTCTCCCAGTAAGGTAATATATTGTACTAGGTTGCAAGCCCCTGGAGCAATTTTTTTATTAGTGCTTTTGTGAACAAGAAACAATTAACAAGTGGCTCTATTCCATCTCCCCCCCTTTCCCGGTCGCGATATAACCTTCGTGGTTGAAAACGACGTTAAACACCAAATAAAGAAATAAAGAAAGAAAGCCCCGAAGCAGGGTCATGCAAGGTCGTGGTTCTCATAGCAGACGAATTTTCTGTATAGCTCTTGCTCTTTGAAGCCAACCACCGCCGATAAGTTCGTGTGACTCGTGTTGCATTTTAGATTCAGAGGTACAAAATAACGTGCTATTGCACATACACTGATACAGCGAGTCGCATTGAAATCACAAACTGACTACTAAATTGTGAAAAAAAAGGAAAGTGGATCACACGGGTTCATGATGGCTCAGGGGTAAGATAAACCACGAAAACAGGTGTGTGTTTTACGCGAGCTAAATAGCCATGCAAACGAACTGTGTCATTTAAAGCTATTAAATGCTATTGCAAGAGTGTTCGATAAGGTTAGAACTGCTTTTTTCATGAGAAGATTTAAATGGTTCTGTAAACCATTTGAAACGGACTGGGGCTTTAACAATAGTAGTGTGCATGTGAAAATCTCTGACTCTGAAGCTACTCTTTCATACAATTATCTAGACCAGTTGTCGATCGAACCACCCCTATTTAGTGTGTATAAATATAATTCTGACAATCATTCATACTAAGACTTATTCATTGTTTGTTTGTCTGGTATGTACCAGGCTTGTTGAATTTCTTGCGGGCTAGTGACTTTCTTGGAGTTACTCACCCGGCTGGCAAGTTACATTTTTGAGATTTGGCCATCCCTGCATAGGTCTTCTTAATCAGTCTTAACACAAGTGAATGATGAAACCGGCACGGTTGGCCTAAGTGGTAAGGCGTCCGCCCCGTGATCGGGAGGTCGTGGGTTCGAACCCCGGCCGGGTCATACCTAAGACTTTAAAATTGGCAATCTAGTGGCTGCTCCGCCTGGCGTCTGGCATTATGGGGTTAGTGCTAGGTCTGGTTGGTCCGGTGTCGGAATAATGTGACTGGATGAGACATGAAGCCTGTGCTGCGACTTCTGTCTTGTGTGTGGCGCACGTTATATGTCAAAGCAGCACCGTCCTGATATGGCCTTTCGTGGTCGGCTGGGCGTTAAGCAAACAAACAAACAAGTGAATGATAACTACAAGTTAGTATCCCCCTTCATTGGCTCTGTCGACGCCCGTTTTTAACCGCTTGCTTCCCTTTATATAATAAATCGACCATAGGGCGTTTTCATCCAAAACTAAATTTTTTGTATGTCATCAAAAATATTGAATTTTTGGCAGGGAAATCGTTTTGAAAAATGACGTCAGAATCTTTTCGGTATTGGTCAATGCATTTTGGAGCCGGACTACAACATAATGTCGGTCACACTTGAAATTAACACTACTTAAAATGACTTTCCATACAAGGGTAAGTTACTTAACTCACCTCGAGTAAGATCGACAGAACATACAGTACACAAATTATGTCAAATACAAACGGAGAAACTCGGAAACCGAGGTGTCGACACATGCTCGAGAACTCACGTGTAACATTCGAAGTTGAACATTCTATTGTTAGTGTGCTCACCCATGAACCCGGCGGTCAAGGGTTCGATACGCACAGGTGGCAATAATATTTTAGAAATATTTATTTTGAATTTTTTAACTTTTTTTAACTTGTATTTCTTGTATTTTATTCATTTTTACATTTAGTCAAGTTTTGACTAAATGTTTTAACATAGAGGGGGAATCGAGACGAGGGTCATGGTGTATGTGTGTGTGTGTGTGTGTCTGTCTGTGCGTGTGTGTGTGTAGAGCGATTCAGAGTAAACTACTGGACCGATCTTTATGAAATTTTACATGAGAGTTCCTGGGAATGATATCCCCGGATCCGGCTTTTTGTAAAAGTTGAGGCGGCACTGTCACACCCTCATTTTTCAATCAAATTGATTGAAATTTTGGCCAAGCAATCTTCGACGAAGGCCGGACTTCGGTATTGCATTTCAGCTTGGTGGCTTAAAAATTAATTAATGACTTTGGTAATTAAAAATCTAAAAATTGTAAAAAAAAATAAAAAATTATAAATTTACGTTCATCTTATTCTTCATCATTTTTTTTATTCCAAAAACATATAAATATGTTATATTTGGATTAAAAACAAGCTCTGAAAATTAAAAATATAAAAATTATGATCAAAATTAAATGTTTGAAATCAACTTAAAAACACTTTCATCTTATTCCTTGTCGGTTCCTGATTCCAAAAACATATAGATATGATATGTTTAGATTAAAAACACGCTCAGAAAGTTAAAACGAAGAGAAGTACAGAAAAGCGTGCTATTCTTCTCAGCGCAACTACTACCCCGCTCTTCTTGTCAATTTCACTGCCTTTGCCACAAGCGGTGGACTGATGATGCTACGAGTATACGGTCTTGCTGAAAAATTGCATTGCGTTCAGTTTCATTCTGTGAGTTCGACAGCTTGACTAAATGTTGTATTTTCGCCCTACGCGACTTGTTATTAATTCCAAAGGTTTGAGTGATGTATTGAAGACTAGATGATTACCCGCTTCGCCGGGAAGAAGTAGAGCCGAATACCAGGCTGCGCCTGGGACCCGGCTTTGCCGGGCGCCCGAAGGAAAGGAGATAAACGCGCAAAACACTGGAGACCTTCTAAAAATAGTAACGTGCAGTGACCTTCTAAAAATAGTAACGTAGTAACGGGAATATGGATTGACGCCACACGGAGGAAGGGAGATAATCGCGGCTGAAAACACTGGAGAAGATAAGGAAGAGTTACTGGTAGTGGATCCCGACAAAAAAACACAAAATCGGTTCAGCGCGCACAGCTGAGAGCATGTGTTGAAATATCTCATCGATGAGGTTGTGTCCGGGGTGTAGCTGAATACGGTGTCCAAATTTGAAAAAGATCCACCAAGAACTTTGGCCGTGCATCGCGAACAGACAGACAGACAGACAGACACAAGTCGTATATATATATATATATAGATACTACAATTTACCAAAGGGTTGTATAATTATCGAGTTCCTCTGGTGAACGATTTCCCAGAATTACTCAGCTATTTTAAGTAACGTCTGACCCCCCGCGGGTTAGGGGGAAGAATTTACCCGATGCTCCCCAGCATGTCGTAAGAGGCGACTAACAGATTCTGTTTCTCCTTTTACCCTTGTTAAGTGTTTCTTGTATAGAATATAGTCAATTTTTGTAAAGATTTTAGCCAAGCAGTATGTAAGAAATGTTAAGTCCTTTGTACTGGAAACTTGCATTCTCCCAGTAAGGTAATATATTGTACTACGTTGCAAGCCCCTGGAGCAAATTTTTGATTAGTGCTTTTGTGAACAAGAAACAATTGACAAGTGGCTCTATCCTATCTTCCCCCTTTCCCGGTCGCGATATAACCTTCGTGGTTGAAAACGACGTTAAACACCAAATAAAGAAAGAAAGAAAGTAACGTCGGCTTTTGGGGAAATTCCGATGGGCGATTGTATCAACGCTCGTTGACTGGATGTAATGGTGGTTGTCCACTTCTAGTTTAATCCACTTCTTCATGTACGTGTTTGTTCAGTCTGTATCTAGATTTGTGGCTGCATGTATTTGATATTGTCATGTCTTCTTTTAAGGCTTGGCTATGATGGACTGCTCAAGCGTCGAACTAAGGAAGAGTATGATGAAGGAGAGGCTACATTTTTTAAAACAGACCTCTTTGAGCTTGACAGCAGCAGAGCTGTGTCTTTGACAGAAGTTACCTGGAGGGTCAGTATATATATATGTGAATGTATTTAACTTTCAATAGTTAAGATTTGCAAAGCACAGATGCAACAGCTTCAGTGCAACCTATGTTAAGTTTTTGCATGAGTGTGACTTTTCCTGATAGATTTAAATAGACTATTTTCGTAAATAACTCGGTCGGGTTTGTATGGGTTGTGAAAGAGTGAATACCCATTCAATACCCATTCAATACCCATTCAATACCCATTTACTCTTTCACAACCAATACAAACCCGACAGTTATTTTCAGAATTTGTCTATTTGTAATTGTAACTGTAACGGTAACGTTCATCTACAGCCTGATTATTTGATGAAAGGAAAGTTCTCAACAATTCCTCAGCCCATATTAAAATGTCATGAATTTAATTTTGTAGAGACTTAACCGTACACCTGGCTACCGTACTGGACATACCTCAGCAGTAGCTGTTATATACAGTTTGAGTACAGCACTGATTTGACTGCAGGGAACATTTTGCCTGATCTGTGCAATTGAAAGCATGATAGAGCTATGATGCAATGAAGTGAGAGTTTTGACAAGGCCCTCCATCCAGTCATGCATTCTTTTGAGAAGTACGACTGTTGCTGTTGCAAGGTGTGTAATGTTTTCTTCTTGGTTGAAAGGATGATTTGAACCCCAAAACAATCCTTCATACAATGAAATACTTTATTTTTTTCTGGTTTCCATTTAACAGGAGATGGAAAGAAGGGGGCTGAGTCCTGATATTGAAATGGCTGTCAACAAATATTTGGACAGGGCAGATGTTGTTCTGGTAACTCGTCTGCGATGTAAAGGTTCCAGCAGAGTGGTTACCGTGGGCAATGTTCATCTTTGTTGGGAGGACAATCTTCACCCAGATGTCAAGGCTGTTCAGGTATGTTGCAAAGATAAACAATGTTGTACTACTAAAAGCTGATCATGTGTAGGTGTCTGTTGGTGCTGGCTTTTTAAGGGTAAATGGAGATAGTTTCCTGACACTGATGGTTGCACAGAGCACTGTCATTTAATTTTTAAGGCTGTCTTCATTCCTTGTTTATCTTGTGCGTATGTTTGTGTGTCTTTCCATAATTTAAAAATTCAAGACTACATGTTCAATTCTGAAAACTTTTCAAAAGTATACATATGATTTAATATTTTGACTGTTTGATGAAATAAATACATATGATGGAAACAAAAATCCAAACATTTCAAATCAAGAATAAAAAAAACAAGAAAGGTCAAATTATTGGAATATTTAATTCAGGACAAATCCCAAACATTCACAAATTGGAGGACTTAACTTCATTCATTTCTCATTCTCTGTATGTCTAATATTAGGCTGCGTGTGCCATCAAAGAGGTGGTGGGCATGGCAGGAAGCGACGGTGCTCACATCATCTGCGGTGACTTCAACTCGGAGTGGAGCAGTCCTATCTATCAGCTGGTGCTGGACGGTTACCTGTCGGACTCCTCCATCGCCACGCTGCAGGGTGTCCAGAGGCTGGAACTCAACGATGGAGCTGTACGTTTTTAGTGTGCCTTTTGTAAAGCGCTGTTTGCTTATAATACAAATGTAACTGTGGTGAGAGGACAATGCTGCAGGGATGGGAATTGAAAAAAGTAAAAAAGGCTGACATTTTGTAAGTTTTAGCAAAGTCGACGATAAGAAGAGCCTAGCCCTACTAGGGGGGTCCGGGGCATGCGCCCCCCCCCCCCCCCCCCCCCCCCCCCCCCCTAACCCCCCACCGGAATTTGTGTCTCCACAGAACCCAAATGGTGCAATTTGGTGTCATCAGAGCTTGCCATTAAATTAGAACCAGTTTTGCCTCCCCCATTTATTTTTTTGGCGTACACTTTTGCTTTTTCGGCGGAACAAAATTGGCTGAAATTTGCCTTTCGGCGAATGCTGGCTTCAAGTGTCCCTAAATGGAGGTGTCCTGTCATGGCAGGGATATTTTGGTACAAGAAACAGCCAAGTTGTTGATGGTTGGTATGTATTTATGGGAAAGTATGAATCCCACATGAAAACTTGGATTAATCTGTGTATGGTTTACATGAAGGGTTACTTGAAAATTAGGGTTTTAGGAAAGGGCATCTGCAGTGTAGATAAGCTCTTAGCTGCTTTAAAGGGTGTTCTGTCATGGCAGGTGTCATTCATCCATATCAACGCCCAATATGACTGCAAATGGCAATTTTTAGGTGTAATTGTATTAGTGTAAGGTCATTTTTGCTTCACCGTTTTCAGTGTTGTAGACCACATGTTAGTGCTTTGACTATAACCCCTTTGCTTTTCACTTTGCCTTTGTTTTGTTTTTCATCATCAGAAGAAATCACTCGTGGAACATTATGAAGCAGCTTTCCACCATCAAGCTTCAAACCTGAAGAGTGCCTATGCCAGTGTATTGGTAAATGATTGTTATATTTCTCAGATGGTTTAATTGTCTACTTCTTCCTAAAATGATAGAAAATGCTCTGATGATTGAGAGAGAGATACAGAGAGAGTGTCTCTCTCTCTCTCTCTCTCTGTAAGCAAAGTTTGATTCGCATGTTTGGACAAATCCCATTGTGTGGACAGGTCCTGTTGGATCTACTTTTTGTTTCCTTGCTTTGCCATGCTTTTCAGTAGCAGACAAAAAAAATATTTGTTTTAATTTGTTGGGGATGAGTACTAGCCTGTACACCCTTAACCTCTTCACTGCCACAGTATAACAGCATTTTGGTATTGCTGTGTGCCAGGGCAAAATTTTGCTTTCTTCGGTATAGGTTCACTAATCTGTTCACTGCTCGATCATTTATTGAGATATCTCTTAGATCTTTGGCATGTGTTTTGCTTATACCCTTGGCTATTATAGGATGACATGATCATTGGACTTTGTTTGTGATTGTTATAGTAAAAATTGATATAATGACCATTTTGGTCAAAAATTACAGTTTCCGGACTTACACACACACAGTGACACACATTGCAGCACGTAAAACCACACAAAACACTGCCAAAACTGGTGTCAAACATCAGGTACTCACATTACAGCCCATAAAAGTATTCTTCTGTGTGGTAATCCATAAATCACTTCTTGTAGAGCTTCCAGAACACTGTATCGCTTGAAAACAGGTCTACGACTTGAGGTCGGACTTTCGGCCGCCATTGTGAATGGCGAGAATGCTAACACAGTTTTCAACACGTGGTTGCAACTTTAGTAACTTATCCGAACGGTCTATGGGAAAGAACTGTGTTTAGAACCCCTACAAGTACTTGGACAGTGGTTACCTCCCATTTAGTTTTCAGAAATGTCCTGAAATGTTGATGACACAAATCCCACGTATGAGATACGGTTATGGGCGTACGACAAACCAAAAATGACCACGTATTACATACGGGGTGGGCAGTGAAGGGGTTAAAAGGGAAATTTATAATAATCATCCATAAATGATTATTCTCTATCGAGAAACAAGATTATGAGAATATGGGTTTGAACTGTCTGACCTGTTCACACTCTATACACCCTCACGATCCCTCCGCTCCTCTGTAGACACTAGAATATTCCGTCTATCTTCTTTTAGTCGCAAACAGCACGGCCAGAGAGCCTTCTCCCACTCTGCTGCCGTTGCGTGGAACTCTCTCCCTTACTCTATCCGACACTGCCAAACATTTTGTTCCTTCAAATCAAACCTTAAAACACACTTCTTCACACAGTATTTTGATTAATTTTATTTCAATATGGTGCATTTTTGATCAGGTGTTTGAATGTTTGAATGTTTTGCCTGTGTTAGTATGCTTGCAGCTTGTATTGATGTAGTGTTTCGTTGTTCACTTGTGTGCTGAATGCTGCTGCACATGAAGTGCCTGCAATAGATCGCGGTGATTTGCCGGTGCTTCTTCTCGCCTGCGCACACGTCTGTCCAATTCATCCCAGAGGTGTTCTATCGGGTTCATGTCTGGCGACATGGATGGCCAGGGAAGCACCTGGACATGGTGGTCGGTGAGGAACTGGGTGGTGAGTCGTGCTGTGTGCGGGCGAGCGTTGTCCTGCTGGAATATGGCATCCTGGTCAGCCAGAAGAGGAAGGGCGTGTGGGCGCAGAATTTCCTCCACGTATCGCTGGGCAGTTATGCGCCCTTGGACGTGCACCAGGGTGCTCCTTCCAGCGGTATTGATCGCCCCCCACACCATGACGCCTCCACCACCATGAACGGGTGCCTCATCCACACAGTTGGGCGCGTAACGTTCGTTTACTCTCCGGTAGACCCTCCTCCGACCATCATGTCGCTGGAGCAGGAAGTAGGACTCGTCGCTGAACCACACGTGTCTCCAGTGATTCCGGACGGTCCAGCGAAGGTGCTGGTTGCCCCACTGCACTCGGTTCTGGCGATGGCGGCGGGTGAGGACAGCTCCTCTGTGAGGTCTGCAAGCTCTCAAACCAGCTTCATGCAGGCGGTTCCGCACGGTCTGGTCCGATAATCGGTGTGGCCCGGGGAGAGCCTGGACAGAAGATGAGGCCGACAGGAAACGATTCCGGAGGTTGCGGAGCCGTATGAAGCGGTCGTGAGCAGCAGTTGTCGCCCTTGGTCTTCCCGCTCGTGGCAAGTCAGCAACGGAGCCAGTGGCTTGAAACCTGACCCACAGTCTACTGATGGTGCTCTGGGACACGTGGAAGTGCCTGGCGATTGCACTTTGACTTTGGCCTGCTTGTAAACGACCCAATGCAATTTGGCGGTCTTCTCTGCTCAATCGGGCCATCTTTCGTCGCTGAATTGTCATCTGATTTCTTTGTGGCGAACAATCCGCTTTTATGGGTTTTGGAAGACATGGAGAGAGCTCAATATTCCCCGAGTTTCACGAGATTACACTGAGGCATGACGAGTGGTCATGCCAAATGAGCAATTTTGACATTGTAGCCACTGATAACGCATGCGTCACGTGCAGAGCTCACTTGTGGCAATGGACGAAAGGTCGACGACCAGATAAACATTTTCTGCAGTTTGGTGGATATCCTTGTAGCCATATAACTAAATTAACCAAATATTACAAGCTATGCGTTTCTTTTTTTGAACAGTATATATGTATGGGTTTGTTTGGTTTTTTTCATTTTTCATTGTAAAGCGCTTAGAGAACGTAAAGCGCTCTATAAATCTCCCATATTATTATTATTATTATTAACAAACAACCACTATACACTCCCCACCTTTACCTTTAGAACAAAAAACATATGGTACAAACCCTTAATAATAATAATAATAATAAAACATTCTTTGATAGCGCGCCAAATGGCAGTCTCAGGGCGCTTTACATTAGACATTAAAATTCAACATTTTACATATGAAGTTTCCTCGTAAAAAATAACATTCAAGCATTAAAAAAATTCATTGACAACGACCACTTATAGTTATATAAGATATTCTAGAAAAATTGTTTTTAAAAAGATGAAAAATACGGAAGATAAGTAATGGGCACATAGTTACACATAAAAAGTCTAACAATAAAACAGAACTTACATAAAAGCGTACAGACTGATCTAAAACAGAACGAAGATGTAACACAGACTGTGGGGCAACAAATTTAACAACTAACAACAGGCATACTGTATTATAATACTACATTAGGACTTTTAAACCCAATACACATTAAAACATCGAATTCAATTCATCATACAATACAGGCATTAAAGGTCCTTGTCTACATTTTTATACCGAAATCGCCATTTGACCATTAAAATGCAGAGTCTATTATCTACTAATATCAACAATACACCCCCTTTCGATCAGGAAAGACGAAGCCAAAGTAGCCGTTTGAAAATTCATTGTAGTATTCCAGCGTAGTACTCATAGTAGGATATCCTTATTTGTAAAATGCCAAGCGCAAAACTCCTCTCAAATCCCGTGCATTTCGTGCGTTTATAAAAAAGCATGGACAGCGCTCCAGTGTCAAACTGTTGCTGCACTTGTTTGGGCGTGGCTATAAGCATAGTGACATGAATTTGATTGGTCAGTATTTTTCGGCAAAGCACATGTTCTCAGCAAACAGAAAACAAAATATTGGAAGCGTGAGTCACGCTACCCAAAAATAAAATCCTTTTTTACATATTTTTTTTTTCTATAATTTTTTTCCCCCATGGTTCATTCATCATTTGACATAATTTTGTTTCAAAATCTAACCATAAGATTATTGAAAAAAAGCTAAAATGTAGACGACCACCTAATACTAATAGTTAACATTTTATAAACAACAACCAGATACATATGATCCTCTAGAAGGTTTAAAAACAACCAGTCAACAAGCAAACTTATCATTCAGCACATTCACTCACAAGTCACATGCACGCATTACACCACAGCTTCAATGTCCTAATTACTTTGTTCAATTCAGTAAAAGGCAGATTTGTACAGGTGAGTCTTCAGTTTAATCTTAAATGATAATAGTGAAGGAGACTGGCGGACCGCTAGGGGAAGTGAGTTCCAGAGTGTAGGGACTTGGAATCTGAAGGATCTTTGTCCAGCTGATTTGAGTTTGGTTCTAGGAACTGTGAGGAGCAGCTGGGATGAGGACCTCAGGGACCTAGTTGGAGAGTACTTTGTCAGTTTTGATGACAAGTAAGGAGGGAGGGTGCCATGAAAGTAGTTGAAAGGTAGAGTGCCCAGCTTGTACTGTATTCTCTGTTGCACTGGAAGCCAGTGGAGATGATTCAGCAGTGGCGTAGCATGATCCCTGCGCTTCTTTCGGAGGATTACCTTAGCTGCACTGTTCTGAACTCGTTGATTGCAAGATAGCTGATCAGTGGAAATGCCAGCCAAGAGAGAATTGCAGTAGTCAATGCGAGGTGTAACACGTGCACAGACGAGCTGTGTGGCAGCCTTCTTGGTCAAAAAACGCCTGATCTTGGCTACTCTGCGAATCTCCAGGTAGGATGTACTGCAAATGTGACTCACTTGTCTGCTCATTGTAAGTTGTGATTCAAGATATACCCCAAGATTTTTAACGTAAGGCTTAAAGACTATTTCATGGTTAAAGGTACACCCACAGTTCGTATAGTGCATACAAGTACATCCCAGAAAAGGGGAATTTTATAATAATCATCCATAAATAATTATTCTCTTTCGAGAAACAAAATAATGAGGATGGGTTTGAACAGTTGTCCCCTGATGAGGCTATACCTTTCTGTTTCCCCAGAAAACCTCTTTAAAAACACACATTTAAAAAGAAGTTGTCCTAACAACTTGAAACTGTAAATCTATCCGAAAAGTACTATTCCCTCTATAAGAATAATTCAGGTTTAACATTATTGGGAGAGGTACTTTAAGAAATCTCTGGGCTGCCTCGATCTACTGCATTTGCCTGGTTTGGCAGACCCTTGACTTACACCCAGTTTCCAGTCTCATTTTTTACACTGCTTGGGTCGTCTCTGTGTACTCTGTGCATGCATGTGTTTTGTCCAATGCTTTGAAAATGATTAATGACTGTGTTATTGTAGGGGGCAGAGCCAGAAATGACATGTTACACAGACCAGATGTGGATGCTGGACTACATTTTCTATGACAGCAACACGGTCATTCCCTCTAGCGTGCTAGCACATGTGGAGAAAAGCATCATTGTGGGAACCGGAGGTCTTCCTTCAAAGGAGTTTCCGTCTGATCACTTGTCTCTGAAGGCATCTTTTACTTTCTTGTAGACCACACATATTGTTTCCAGGAATGAGATTTCTTGTAGACTCAGCTGCCTGTGGAGGTGAACTTTTTATATCCAAGAGTCATTTTATTTTGTAATTTACATGTGGTTTTGTTACACTGTGCGAGTGAACGTCCTGTGTTGTTGAGCGTATGGCTGACAGGCTGAGAGTGTTACGTTTTCTTTGTACATATGTAAATGTATTCAAGTCGTTGAATAAATATTTGCCATGTTCTTCTGAATTGTGTTTGATTTAAATTACCTTTGAGTTTTTGTCCTCTTGATTTTATCATAGAATCGGACTGCGATGATTTTTTTTAATGTTATGGAGTATTTCGTCATTGGTATTACATTGTAGCAGGCATGACTTTTATGTCAACCTGACTCAACCATGTTTGATAATTTTTAATCAATCATGTCCAGTCTTTTTCAATGCAAAGCAGCACATTCTCAGACAAGACCGTTTATCTCTGTGTTCATTTAAGTTTGTTAAAGTTAGGTTCTCCACATGTATACCACGTATCCTAAGCCAAGTGGAAGAATTTAAACGCAGACATCAGCTCTCTGTCCGACAGACTCGCCAGCATGAGCAACGTCAACGCAGACGTCGACTCCATGTGGATGGAGTTCAAGACATCCCTAATGTCAGCCGTAGAGAAGAACGTACCATCGAAACTCCGGCGAGCGAACTCAAGCCTACCATGGGTCGACTGGCGCGTCAGGAAGCTGTTCAGAAGAAAAAAGCATCTCTACAAACAAGCCAAGAAGACCGGCAACTGGAAAAACAACTGGTTCTTCCACAAGGAGTGCAGAAGAGAAATGCGGCGCTGAGAAAGGGACTTCGTCAACTCGACGATAGAAGAGGGCCTGAAGGAGAACAACTCCAAACCCTTTTGGCGCTACGTGAAATCCAGATGCCAGGACAACATTGGAGTAGCACCACTGAAGAAAGGCCCCTCCCTCATCAGCGAGAGTCTCTCCAAAGCACAGATCCTCCTAACCCAGTTCACTTCCGTTTTCACCCGTGATGACGGCTCCCCCCCCCTCCTGAGATGAAAGACCCCCCTACCCCACCATCAACAACCTCACCATAGACATCAGAGTCGCCAAACTACTCAAAAACCTCAACCCTTCCAAAGCATCCGGACCAGACAACATCCCCAACAAGATCCTCAAAACCTGCGCTGAAACCATAGCCCCCGCACTAACTACCATCTTCAACCATTCCATTGAGACATTGAGACTGGCTCACTGCAAACATCTCGGCAGTCTTCAAGAAGGGCGACAGAAACCGAGCAGAGAACTACAGGCCAGCATCCCTCACATCAGTGGCCGGTTAACTGCTGGAACATGTCATCTGCCGCCACCTTGGAAACCACCTGGAGATACATAACATCTTAACTGACAGGAATCACGGCTTGATATACATAACATCCTGACTGACAGGAATCACGGCTTGAGATACATAACATCCTGACTGACAGGAATCACAGCTTGAGATACATAACATCCTGACTGACAGGAATCACGGCTTGAGATACATAACATCTTGACTGACAGGAATCACGGCTTGAGATACATAACATCTTGACTGACAGGAATCACGGCTTGAGATACATAACATCTTGACTGACAGGAATCACGGATTGAGATACATAACATCCTAACTGACAGGAATCACGGCTTGAGATACATAACATCCTAACTGACAGGAATCACGGCTTGAGATACATAACATCCTAACTGACAGGAATCACGGCTTGAGATACATAACATCCTAACTGACAGGAATCACGGCTTGAGATAACATAACAAACTAACTGACAGGAATCACGGCTTGAGATACATAACATCCTGACTGACAGGAATCACGGCTTGAGATACATAACATCCTGACTGACAGGAATCACGGCTTGAGATACATAACATCCTGACTGACAGGAATCACGGCTTGAGATACATAACATCCTGACTGACAGGAATCACGGCTTGAAATACATAACATCCTGACTGACAGAAATCACGGCTTGAGATACATAACATCCTGACTGACAGGAATCACGGCTTGAGATACATAACATCCTGACTGACAGGAATCACGGCTTGAGATACATAACATCCTGACTGACAGGAATCACGGCTTGAGATACATAACATCCTGACTGACAGGAATCACGGCTTGAGATACATAACATCCTGACTGACAGAAATCACGGCTTGAGATACATAACATCCTGACTGACAGGAACCACGGCTTGAGATACATAACATACTGACTGACAGGAATCACGGCTTGAGATACATAACATCCTAACTGACAGGAATCATGGCTTGAGATACATAACATCCTAACTGACAGGAATCACGGCTTGAGATACATAACAAACTAACTGACAGGAATCACGGCTTGAGATACATAACATCCTAACTGACAGGAATCACAGCTTGAGATACATAACATCCTAACTGACAGGAATCACGGCTTGAGATAACATAACAAACTAACTGACAGGAATCACGGCTTGAGATACATAACATCCTAACTGACAGGAATCACGGCTTGAGATACATAACATCCTGCCTGACAGGAATCACGGCTTGAGATACATAACATCCTGACTGACAGGAATCACGGCTTGAGATACATAACATCCTGACTGACAGGAATCACGGCTTGAAATACATAACATCCTGACTGACAGAAATCACGGCTTGAGATACATAACATCCTGACTGACAGGAATCACGGCTTGAGATACATAACATCCTGACTGACAGGAATCACGGCTTGAGATACATAACATCCTGACTGACAGGAATCACGGCTTGAGATACATAACATCCTGACTGACAGGAATCACGGCTTGAGATACATAACATCCTGACTGACAGAAATCACGGCTTGAGATACATAACATCCTGACTGACAGGAACCACGGCTTGAGATACATAACATACTGACTGACAGGAATCACGGCTTGAGATACATAACATCCTGACTGACAGGAATCACGGCTTGAGATACATAACATCCTGACTGACAGGAATCACGGCTTGAGATACATAACATCCTGACTGACAGGAATCACGGCTTGAGATACATAACATCCCGACTGACAGGAATCACGGCTTTAGATAAATAACATCCTAACTGACAGGAATCACGGCTTGAGGTACATAACATCCTAACTGACAGGAATCACGGCTTGTGGTACATAACATCCTGACTGACAGGAATCACGGGTTGTGGTACATAACATCCTGACTGACAGGAATCACGGCTTGAGATACATAACATCCTGACTGACAGGAATCACGGCTTGAGATACATAACATCCTGACTGACAGGAATCACGGATTGAGATACATAACATCCTGACTGACAGGAATCACGGATTGAGATACATAACATCCTGACTGACAGGAATCACGGCTTCAGATACATAACATCCCAACTGAGAGGAATCATGGCTTCAGATACATAACATCCCAACTGACAGGAATCACGGCTTGAGATACATAACATCCTGACTGACAGGAATCACGGGTTGTGGTACATAACATCGTGACTGACAGGAATCACGGCTTGAGATACATAACATCCTGACTGACAGGAATCACGGCTTGAGATACATAACATCCTGACTGACAGGAATCACGGATTGAGATACATAACATCCTGACTGACAGGAATCACGGATTGAGATACATAACATCCTGACTGACAGGAATCACGGCTTCAGATACATAACATCCCCACTGAGAGGAATCAGGGCTTCAGAAACATAACATCCTAACTGACAGGAATTACGGCTTGAGATACATAACATCCTAACTGACAGGAATCACGGCTTGAGATACATAACCCCTGATGTTCCTATGCCACATCAATGACCTGCCTGAATCTACGAAGTCAACAGTACGACTTCGCAGATGACCGCTTGCTGTACCGGGAGATCCACACCTTCCAAGACCACCTCACCCTGCAGGCAGACCTCAAACAGCTGGAGATCTGGGCCAAGAAGTGGGGCATGCGCTTTAACGCGCAAAAGTGCTACATCCTCTCCACCATGAAGCAAATCGTCCTACTTATACAGCCTGGATAACGTCATCCTCCAGCAGGTCCAACACAACCCCTACCTTGGAGTACTACTCTCCGCCGACCTGAATTGGTCTTCCCACATCTCCAACATCTGCCGCAAAGCTGGATCAACTGTGGGCTTCCTACGCCGGAATCTCCGGAACTGCCCACAGGACTCAGTGCAGGCGCCTGGCGTACATAACACTCGTCCGATCCACGCTGGAGTATGAAGCTACCGTGTGGGACCCTTACCTCCGGCGGGACATCGAGAGGCTGGAGAGAGTTCAGCGCCAAGCAGCCCGCTTTATCACGCGAGACTACAAGTCGAGAAGCCAGGGCTGCATCAGCGACATGCTGAAGAACCTGAACCTCCCCCCACTGGAAGAGCGCCGCAGGCAGTTACGCCTCAACTTCCTCAACAGGATCTCTGAGGGCCTGGTCCCCGCACTCCCGCACAAGTTTCTCACCCCGGCCGTTAGCGGACGACGGAGTCATCCCCAGAAGGTTCCAGGGGTATGAAAGCAGCAATATCATCGAGTGGCAGGCTGTCAACAACACACGAGGCTTCCGCATCCCCACCTGCAAGACAGACCAGTACAAGAACTCCTTTTTCGTACGGACAGTCGCAGAGTGGAATCAGCTGAGTGACGCAGACCTTCCAGCACGACCAGCCCAGCCAGCCAGCGCAACATCCTCAGCGCTGAGACTGCCGTCATCAGGGCTGCCCCAACACTGATCACCTACAGAGCCCAGTAGTTTTATCATTTTAACAAGTCACTGAGAGTGGGAAAGACATTGAAGCGACAGCCTGTATATATGACTCATCCCACCAAAGTCAGGACTTTTATTGTAAATTCTAAATTATTATCATGCGCTCTCCCGCATCCGTTGCGAAGATGACCAACAGTGGTCCCAGCAACGTAAAAGATCCAGATCCTGTCAACATTGATTTTAAAAATCTGTTTATATTACCGGTATGTTGCATGTCAGTGAACAGACTTATGCAGCCGGATATTGCAACTTTTGAACTGGTTACAAATGATTGAACCATGCACACAGACAGTAGCCTTTATAATTTTTGGACAATATTTCTGTGAATTTCATTTGATTTTGTTCAAGCCACCTGTATTTCTCACAGTGAGGTTTGTCCTTGACCATATCATATTAAATGTTGGACAGCAAAAAAAGACCCACCCCAACATTATTGCTTGTCGACACACATTATTTGAAATCAACAGCCTGGTAGTGACATTGTCACTCCCCACTCCACGTTGCAGGACACAAAACAAATTCGTAAAGGCCATGATAGATCTGTTTATCAGCATCATTGCAAATATGTGCATTCCTGCCTTTATTTTTATTCCAAGTATATACATACAAAACAGGCCTGGTGTTTGTTTCTTTCTTCTGTTATAGCATTTGTCAGGCCTTGTGTGTGCTTAAGTTGTTGTTTTGCTATTTGTCAGAAACAATTATATTTCACACACTGAACATCAACCATAGTCAACACCACCATGCATCCTCATTGAAAACTTTATTCATCTTTGTTAATGGTAGCAATTCAAACCATAAAATCTGGTACACAAAATAAAAGTAACATACTTGCTTGAAATGATCAAAACTAAGTCATCTTACAAATTACAATGTAACCTTTCAGTAACACTGTACTATTCTGTTGACGTAATGCCAATGTACCACAAATGCATCTGACCCAAAAGATGCTCCTGTAGCGCCACAGAAAACAAGCATGTCTGGAACCTCAAGTAAGGTACCACCAGTAAAAACTTTCACAAATTAAAAGCTGCAGATCAGGTATATGTAGCAGAAATGCATGACACTTGACAGTACTGTGCAATTTGGTTATCAAAATCACTTCAGTGTTGTTCCCAGACTCAGATGACATTACTGAATAGGTCAGTGTCACCTGACAACACTTGAATTGGGAAATACATAGAAACCAAATATTAATAATTCCATTGAGAATATAAAGGCAATAATTGTTCGATATCCTGAATCTACAATTTGATCAGCACCTTTACTTCACCTGTGTTCTAACTTTGGAAAAACATGATGTAATAAGCTCTTATCTTTTCCCTTAAATTTTCCCAATCCCTTGTTTTAGAGAACCAGCACTAGAATATCAAAAGTGAAACAAGTTTCTTTATAAAACAATTCAGTTGATCAGACTGCACCCGCACACAACAGGCCATGGAACAAAATGATATCAAAACTAAATGAGTACACTTCATACTTCTGTTTTTATAACCAACTCTTGCTTTGTCTTCACTGACAATACTTTATTACCACTAGCTTTGAATTATCTGTAAAAATAAAAATAAAAAAACAAATTCCAACCAAACTGATGACACCAACAGTAACACATGATCTAAAGGGAAGATCCCCCTGTGAAAAAAATTCAAATTCATTGACTAAATTCATCAAAGTACATACTAATGGAGTGCCACAATCATTTAAATAATTCTTTCATCCATCACCCATTGAGTGATTACCCAGTTCTATGAATGACACATGCAACATTCTTTCATGCCCCAGTATACAGGCACACTGGACCTGTAGCAGGGTGATAAAATCAGAAGCCCAGTATACAAAAAAATGTTTTACGTTGTATTCATAATCACAATCAATAATTGTTATATAGAATAGTTCAGTTGGCGGTCAAAGGAAGTACAGCATCTTGTATATGAGTGTATCGTCCCCTGCATTTATGTCACCTCATAGCAGTGCTCAAGCTAACTGTTTATTCCAGTTGAACCTGTAACAACTTGTTACTATTGTGTATGTTTCCAAAGCAGAAAAAAAATCAAGGCACAAAGCTTGCATCTCAAATCACAGGTCGACCAAGGTCTTGAAGTTGCAAACCTCACTAA
Organism: Littorina saxatilis; assembly: GCF_037325665.1. Classification (NCBI taxonomy): domain Eukaryota; kingdom Metazoa; phylum Mollusca; class Gastropoda; order Littorinimorpha; family Littorinidae; genus Littorina; species Littorina saxatilis. The sequence continues at coordinate 41,865,936 of NC_090247.1, read as the reverse complement.
CATATTACAACCATCATAATATTATGTGACAAAACTCCTAAAACTTGAAAACAATAACACATTACGACAGAGAAAATTATTTTGAAATGTATGCAGAGCAAGGTCGTGGCAATATGTGAATACATTTGTTATTACGATTGTGCATTTTACTGTCGAAACTAAAACAGCGGATATGGTCCTGGTCAGCTTGAAGCTGAGGTCTCTCCTATCAGTATCCGCTGTTGTGCGTTTGAAAAGATAGGGCTAATAATCTTGTACAGAATTCTGTACAGCGAAGGCGGCCTGTAATTCGACCTACACTGGCTGTATGACCTTGACAACTTCATTCAACGCCAGACTTTTGCGCTGATAACTTCTGGTTTGCTCTCTCAGGGCTGTGCAAACTTTATTTTCAAGAGGGATCAAGGGGAAAAAATAAACACCTCTGCAGAGATTCGAACCCAGGACCTTGAGATTTCGTAAGCGAAGTCCAACAACTAGGCTACTCGCCAGTTGTGGAAAAGGACAACAAAATTATGATTTTATTATATGTTATTCTTGAAGCAGCATGTTGGAAATGTAATTAGAGATGTCGCAGTATCACATGGCGGAATGTCACATCGTGAAGAATGACGGCGTCAACATAGGCTTCAATTTCATGTTCAAAACATATTTGAGACAGTGACAAAAGGTCAGGTGTCATGTCTACTGTCCCGAATGACACACGATTGCTGACATTTCACCATTGCCAAAAGAATAAACATATAAGAAATAGGTAGAACATGAATGTGAAAACTGACTTTGATTGTTGATCAGTATGTTCTATACCACTAACAAATAATCTACTTACGCATAGCTGTTTGGCAAATGTATGTTGCATGGGACACACTGACATGAAAGTGGAAGATGTTTTCCCTCTAGAGAAACTACATATCAAGTTACAATTTTTGTGCTCTTCCATTCCAGTTGGCAATCAATTGTTAACGCATGTTATTAGAAAAAATAGAACGAAAACAGATTAGATAGAATGAAAAATGTACTGGTGATGTCATTTGGGACATACTGACATGAAAACGTCACCTTTTGTCATTGTCTCTTTTGCAAAAACAAAAGAAAGCGAATTGTTAATTTGTTGAACTGGTGAATTAGCCTAGTGGGTAGGACATCGGCACCGTGATTTTGAGGTTGTAGGTTCAATTCTCTGCCGAGGAGGTTTTTTTCCCCCCTTGATCCCTCTTGAAAACCAAGTTTGCTTAGCCGAGAGAGAGCAAACCGGAAGTTATCAGCGCAAAAGTCAGGCGTTGAATGAAGCCTTTGCTGTACAGAATGCTGTACATGATTTTCAGTCCTATTTTTCAAACACCTAGCCCCGGATAGTCATAGAGAGACCACAGCTTATATCCAACATGTTCACAACAACTGCAAAGAGTTGGATCCACCTCCGACAGTATCAACTTTTCCAGTGAACAGAAGCATCAGAGTTAGTGTTCCGCACTACTGGGAGCAGTTCTACAGACATGCTACTGAAGACTTGAGTTGTTGAGTGCTTCATTGCTTGCTGTACTGTATTTGTTAGAATGTAACATTCTCTTGTATTATCAATACACATCAGCCTGAAACAATATGCTTGTTCCATCTTGCAAACCAGCCACAATGAGTAGTCTTCTGCCCACACAGCCTAAGATTTTATTCAAAGCTTTAATGCACACACGGCAATCTGGAAGACCATTATTCCCCTTACTTGTAATAGCATATCTTCTGCGCATGTATCTTTTCAGTGCTGGAAGTACTATAACTGCAACGTTTGAAGCCAAATAACTTCGCAAACCCATGAATCAACAACAGTTATTGAGAATGCAAGTGGCAGCTTAACTTTTAGTTTTGAGAACTGCTCAGAAAGCATGATTTCAACACAGTTAAGTTGAATTCCATTCTCTATCCACATCAAAGGAAAAATACCTAACAAAAAAGGCAATCAGATTGCTCCCAACGTTCTACAATAAGATTCTGCATTAAAAATATTACCGCACTGCCTTCACTTTACAAAAAGCTTAATTGAACGTTTTAAAATCGCTAAAGAAAAAACACTCCTCGTGATGGTCTTCCCACCAGGCGGGTTCCCACCTCTAACCTTGGATAGAAGCAGCTCCCTGAAGCGCATTCACTCACTTCACTCAAAATTACCATTCTTGTGGCGTTTTCCAGCAAATTGTGCAGTGTGCGTCTAGACTAAGGTACAGTGGATTCCCGTAATTCCCCAGAATCTCCAACCTAAACGGTCAGATCAATAGTATCCCTTTAAATTCGCACACAAAGAATAAATACTTGAACACTGCTTTTCAGTAATATTATACTAAATACATACAATCCAGAGTCACCCATGACAGATAGCAACCAAAACCAACTTTATTGACCTCCAAAGTTAGTGTCACATCAACAAATGTTTCGCCTTTCATGACTTAGAAACAGCACACTTACTGGCATTATTAATAGTAAGCTCGGTCAGTCACAGAAAACAATCCTCCGGAGATGGGATTATATACATGAAACCAAAACATAAGAGTACACTTCCTTTTTACTTACAAATCTTACGGTTAAACTTAACTCCTAGCAAAAGCAGTGTCTGCCAGGCAAATGCGCAGCCAGGGGGAAAAAACCCACATCAAAAACCTCAGATATAGGCAATAGGATCCTCGACCGAGGAGCAAATTTGTTTTTGTTTTTTTAGTCTTAATACAACAGTCTTCTCATCAAAATATTCAAATTCGATCATGCACACATCAGACACATGTATAGCTCCCGCATAATACACACACGCTTTTTGTCCGATACACAGCACAAATCTTTCAGTCTGCTCGATATTCTTTTATCATAACACAGGCACCACTTGTCTGTTGCTTTCACCTTCACTCGTTCTGTTTCAATAAAAGTTTACACTGTTTTGTTTCTCCTCCTTGTGAATGTTCACTGGCAAAGCATGCACTGGGGAAGAGGAATCTGAAGTTAGCACACATTCACATGTAAACTGAAACTTCTGAAAAGACGAATAGTTGAATGTTTCCTCATGAAGAGCCCCAAAAGTGTGTTATTCCAGGCATTTCTGATGTATCACAAGTAGGTGCTTCCTGGGTGTGTAGTCTTTTAGGACACATCTAAAAACAAAAAAACACAACTCATAAGTAAACAAGATCTTTGTTTAAATTAAAAAAACAAATTTCAAACACGATTTTCCAAAACATTACAATTTACATAAAAGATAAAGGCAAACACAAAATTATGACCACTCAAAAATGCAGCTCTCGTGAGAACGACGTTAATAGAAACAGTATGCTAGTTGCTACAGATGATCTTTATCTGGAATCAAATGTTCTTACAATTAAATGTTGACTCCATAACTAAAAATCATAATTAATGTTTGTCAGTGTCAATACAAACATTGACAGCCCATCATAGACTGCATAGATCTCTACAAGAAAAAGTGAAGCTTACAGCTCATTTCCGCATTTCCAAACCGCCTCGTCAGTTGATCATGATTGAACTTCAGGAAGGCTTCATATTGTTCTGTAATGATAAACAATCAGAATGTAACCAGGTTTCTCAATAGCTTCGTTTTCGGCCGATTTATGTGGAGCACGTGATTTGCACAAAACATATTGGCGGTCTTGAAGTGTCGTCTGCGCAATGACCGCGGCGGCTTTCTTGACCGCCAAGGACGACCACGCACGTTGTGAGACGTCATTCGTTAGACCTCAATAGCAGCACTAGCATCAATTTAAGTAGAGTAGTCACACAAATCATAAATTTATCCTTTTCACTACATGTACAATGAGTGCGACACAGAGCTTTGCTGAACATGCAAACAAACTACCCAAACAATCTCAGTAATGTTTCAAATGAAACAGATATCCAAATTAAATTAAAGGCCATGAGCTAACTAACCATTCACAACTTTTGATACATTGCTGTGTTCCAAATCTTTAATCATTTGAATTTCGACATTCAATCAGAAGGCACAACACCTCCCAATGCCAGAAACTATGTTACTCTTATCTTCATTCTTTGAATAAAAAAGGTAACACTTATATGAGCATACTTTCTCTAGTCACAGGGCACTAAAATCATTCATTACCTGCTAGCTTGCAGTTGAGTACTTTGTCATACTGTTCCTTTACTTCCTCCTCACGATCCCGCACCATGCGTTCACAGATGAGGCTGACTTGTCGGAATGTGAACAGTGGTACATCCTTCTTGGCGGAAGGCATGGAGCTGAAGAGGTTGGAGAGAGACTGCGTCATCTGTGGAGAGTGTTCTGGGGAGCCGGAACAAGAGGGACCTTCATCTGCTTTTTCAGGCGTTGCTATCAGCGATGCTGAAAAATGTGATGGGTAGTGTAACTGTCGCCGCCTCTGCATTCTCTTCATTTCCTGGGCTAGGCTGGCAGCAATTTGTTCTGGAACAAAGGTCGAGAACCACAACAATGCAAAATCAAAGGGAAAATTATCATGCCAATCATTCACACTTGCACAGTATCATTTGCTGCAATTAAATTAAAAACTGAAAGGTCTACAATACATGTAAAACTACTGGTGAGCAGCTTACCAACGGACTGGCATACTATTTGTGCCCGCTCTGGACACCGATTTACTTGATTTGTCCAATAGATTACCAAAGTGTCACTCCACCCACTTTTTAATTTTAAAGTTACTCGCGAAAACATTAGCCTATTTACCAAGAATGAACTTATGAAGGTACCTCAGAGAGGTATCCCTAAATTGCCTAATGTAAGAAACCTTTAGTCCGGTTTGACTGTTAAACAAGTTCAGTACCCATCAAAAGAAGTTACACGTTTGCTTTATGAAACTGGACAGACTTCTCTGTAGTGTAATAAAAAGACAACCATTTTACCTGACGTTAATCTTTGTGCCACTCCTGAAAATGGCGATGAAGCACTGCGGTGAAACTTTGCTGGAGGACTTGATGGTGTTAGAGTCATCGGCATACATCTTCTTCGTTTTCCACCGCTATGCGACGGGCTGTGTACTGGGTCGAACTCCAAACTTCTTTTCAAAGTCCCTGCGCAAGCCATATTCCAGCAAAGGAACACAGACTGTCCGGTAAGAAGAAAGGTCTGAAAACTCTGCAAAAATCACCGTGATGAAAAGATATCTCACTCTTGTGATAGAAAAGTCTTTGGACTTCAACAGAAAAAGCCTAACTTCAACGTAGACGTGATGAACACAGAGGATGGCTTGGCTTTTAACAGTTTATTTCAACCGACGCTATCAAGATGGCAGTTAGTTTTGGGGTTGTTCAAAAACTGGCATCGGATCGGTGATCAAAACAAAACAAGCTTGCGCTTTGTGTCCAGCTGCAAAATTTCCAAAGAAAGAAATGATTCATATACCCCATATCTTTAAGTCGTCATTTCTAAATTCTGAAATGATTAACGCACTTCAATTTAAAAGTAAATGAAAATATTTTTGTCTTGCATTACGTCGATGCAACTTCCGGTGTAAACACGGGACGCCGAGTGCGATTTGTTCAAGGCGTCTATCAGTCTTTATTGTCTGTTCTTTTCTGTCTTGCATTGTGCTGTGAGTGAGCTCGGGTTTGCAAAGGTAATCTGAAATGTTTAACTTACAGAAATGTTTACGATAATAACTGTTGCAGCATCAACGTTCTCATAAAGTATTGCGAAGAAGTAAAACCAAAAGATGAACAACTGAATGAAAACAGTTGGTTACCAATGTTGGCCCATGAATTGATGAAGACGTAGATCTATAAGTTGGTCGGGTACCGAAAACGAAGAAGTGTGTGGACATTCCATGTTCCAATGTACGCACAATTTGTTTAGTTTCTGATTGAGTTTCATCGCCATTGTGCTTACACAATGTATTCTTAACAGGAGGTCCACAAAGGCAGTACGTGTAACTTTAACTTGAGAAGATCTCTTTTCCAGTGCAAGTATTTGCTCCAAGAAATCTTGTAATTGAACACGGCACTGTTTTTTTGTGTGTGTTATGGATGAGATGTAATTTTGAGAGTTCAGTGACCACACAAACAATAAACCTATCATCTATGGGACTGATGTAATCTGCTAAAATCCTGTCACGACAACTATAAGTATAACACTCCTGCTTCTTCTAATTAAGTACCCATTCTTTCCACTAATTTAGGAGAGTTCAGATTTTTTAGTTAACTTCACAAATCATTTTGATTCTCCAGGTGCAGCGATGGGGCGAAAAAAGACAGCTCCCACGCAGATGGGAGATGAACAGAGGCAGCAGAGGCAGTGGAACATGCTGGATGGTGCTGCAGGTACAGATCACCAGCCTGAAGCAGCAGGCCCTCTTCCTCGATCCCTTGTTATCATCAGCGATGACGACCCAGCGTTGGAGCGGGAAAGGATGGCAGCAGAGCAGGAGATGGAATGGGAGGAGCGCAAAGAGTCAAGTTTGGGCGGAGATGTGGGTCAGCATTCCTCAGCCCATCCTCCCTTACTAAAAAAGTTTCTAACGCCCACAGAGGGACCAGATAGAGAGGAGTCAGCTTCCTTGAAGGCTGCAGCCACAGTTCCAGAGGAAACTCGGCGGTTCTTCAGGCTTGAAAGAGTGAAGAAAGAACTGAATGAACTGGTGGGTGATGCAGACATCATTGTGCCAGCCTTTGGCAAGAATCATCTACGCACAGAACAGGTCAAATGTGAGTGGCATTGGGAGGTGGGAAGATTCACGGTGAAGCTGGTTGACCGCGTTGACGGTCATGTCAGCACACGCTGCCTGTCTCACTTTCAAGAGTGCTGGCTGTACCTCACTGTCTCTGATAGAAGCAAAGATTTTGTCTACTTTGAGGTGTATGATGAGTGTACTGAAAAACAGAGCAAGAAGAAGATTGCAGAAGAGAGGAAGAGGAATCGTCCTCGGATGCACCGGTTGGGCAAACCACAGGAGCTCATTGAGGATCACCTCGGACTGTTCTGGAGGATCAGCATGGATGTTGACGACCCATGGAGCCTCCTGGAGAGGCTCAGCAGACGTGGCCAGAAAAAGTTCCATGTAAGATTCCAAAAGAAAGGCTTATTTGTTGAAGAAAGACACATTTCAGTCAGTAAATAACGCAAAAATGCTCCCTAGGTTGTCATCTTAACAACTGGTTTAATAATTTATGTCACTTGTTAGAATGCATCATTTGGTGGGAGATCGTGTTAGTTGTTTTGGGGAAACTCTGCTTTGTTTTAAATATAACACTTTTTTTGTGCATCATTTTTAAATTAGCGGAAAAAGCCAACCGGAAAGCACAAAATATGCTCACATGAAATTGTGCATGTGCGCAATAACTAGTGTTTTAACTGTTCATGAATATCGTTTCTTTAAATGTGTTTGTTCTGTCAGCCGCTAGACATTTTTTTGTTCTCCCAAAGATTCAAAAACCAGTTCCACAGGTTTTTTTTTTTTTTTTTAAACTCTGTAAAGTGTAATGCGTTTATAATTTACAGCTGGAGTTTGGAGATGTTGACATCACACGAAATCAAGTGGAGATCACCCTGTATGGTCGAAAAGATTCACTGGAGGTGCTTCGTCATCCAAGTCAGAAATTCTTTGTGAAAGATTCAAATCTGATACTGCAGGAGCTTATGAAAACTTTCTACAATCTGGGACCACCAGATTACAATAGTGAGAGATTATTTCTCCATCTTCTTTGAGGAATGATTCTTGTTTATAATGTGTGAACTTGAAGTTTCTTGATGTATTTATATATTTCTTCATCTGTCTCACAGATGTCCACCAATTAAAAACATTTGTGCTGTAAATAGCCTTCATGGAAGCTGTTTCGTGTGATCCCTGGAAGACTTTTATATGACTGGAGCATTTTAAAGCAAACAATAACAGTCATGCCTGGAGGGGAAGGACAATTTGTTGGTGGATTTCTATATCAATGTACAAAAAACATACTGATAAGTCAAGTGGACTGTCAACATTTACTTATTATAAATACTACATTTTGTTTCAATATATATCACTTGTATTTGCAGCTGAAACGACAAGGACTTATCATGACTTCCACGAGCTGTTTGAGGATATTAAAGAAGTGCAACAGTCACAGCAGATCATGCTTGATATCAATGTCCAGCACTCCAGCTTGAAGCCTCGGCTGCGACCCTATCAAGAGGACGCTGTGCTGTGGATGTTGAAGCGAGAACGCTATTGTGAGGAGGACACAAAGAATTGTGCAGGTAACAAGGAGAGAGTTCCTGAAACAGTAATTTTGAATTTGGTAATGCTGGAAGAATGAAATACAAGTCTAGCATAATGCTGCAGGTTAAAGAATAAATGAAATATCCACATACGCACAAACTTGCAGTCAATATAACACTTACCTCGACAGTACTATTCTTGCACATTATCTATTATAGGCCGAAAAAATTGGACAAAACGCTGAGTGGGTACAATTATCTCCCATAACCATGCGCCACCGTGGATCCCAAGCACTGTCCGAGTGCTTCCCCCTTACAGGATGTAGGTGGCGCGTCCTCTTTCTTTTTTCGCGCGTGTCAGACCGGCTGTGTTTCTGCTACGCTCCCGGATTATTTTGGACTAAGAGGCTTCTTTTCTGTGTGGACTATCACCTGTTGGATTATTGTGTGTTATTCCACTTCTGGCTTGAGGCTACGTTGTGTTTCCTTCAACTTGTGCCTCCGTTTTTGTGTGGCGGACTCGGCGTGCCTCCCGTCCTACTTCGTGGTGACCGGTCGTCTGCTTCTCGTTTCGCCGCATTCACTTGAGTATTGACCTAAATTTTCTTTGAATTTTGTTAATTCTCGGTCTTTAAGGGTACGTACAGGGCGAGGTAGGATGTCTCGTCCTGTTTTGGGCTCTGGTTCTACGGAACCAGAGTCTGCCGGGGGCAACCCTTCTCCGGGCGCCCAGCGTTATGTTTTACGCACGGAGAAGGGGATCTTTCGGCGCTCCGACTCTCCCTCCCCAAACGCTTTGCGTTTGCGGCGAGGGAGGGCGGAGAAAGCCTGTTTGAGCAAGCTCAATGCGAGCTTGCTCAAACAGGCTGGGCTTGAGCCTGGGACTTCGGGCGGGGCTGCGCCGTCGAAGGTTCGGGGAAGGTCGAGGGGAAAGAAAAAGCTTCTTTCTCCTTCTCCTTCAGTGGAACAGGCTTCCCCCCCTTCGACGCCGTTGTCCGGCCCTCAGTCTCAGGCTTCAGCTCCTCCCGGTTTCAAGCCTGGGGGGAAGGTTTCCTTCTCCTCCCTGGCTCGAATCCGGGGGCAGGTCGATTCCCAACCCTCTTTGGGGGTTGGTGAATCCGATCTAGGGGCTACTGGAGAGACTCAGGTTTTGACAGCCAACGGCCATCCCACGTTGTAAACACCGGTTCTCGTCCGACCACCGAAGTTAAGCAACGTCGGGCCCGGTTAGTACTTGGATGGGTGACCGCCTGGGAACACCGGGTGCAGTTGGCATTAAAATCTTCCTTTTCCGGTGCCTCTCCTGTGCCCTCCTCGGTTTCCACCGCTGTGGAAGCCAGGAGGGACACGGGTCCTCCTCTGAACTCCCTCGCTGGGTCGTCTGCTGCTGTTTCGACAGTAGTTTCGGCCTCCTGGGGGGGGAGATCGGAGGAGATGACGGGGTCTCTGAATTCCCTCCCCGCTGGGGTTGGGATGCGAATTGACCCCGTTCAGGGCGGTCCTGTGGGGGCAGGGGTTTCAGGCTTCGTGCCTACGACCACTGCTACTACGGTTCCCTCTGACGTCCGTGTGACTGGTGGCTGTCCCTCTTGTTAAGACGCTCCGGCCGACTAGTTACTGGACGTGGAGGTGTTCGACAGAACGTGGTACTTCTGTCGAATGGTCAGGGCGACGGGAACATTGTTTCTGTTGCTCAGACCGACACCTCCGACCGGACCGTCTTGACCCCACGCCATTCCTTAGCGTCTGGTGTTCGGGTGACGGATGGTCCGGACCAAGGGTCCGGAACGTTCCAGGCTTACGGGTCGGGATCGAACCGGACCCACGGGTCCCGACTGGACTTGACCTCCGGGTTTGGTCCGGACGGGACCCATGGTACGGGACCGTACCGGACCTTAGGGTCCGGTACGGGACAGTACCTCTGGCCCTTGCCGGACCCCCGGACCTACGGGTCAGGATGGTACGGTACGGGACCAGTGGTTCGGTCGGGACCGGACCACCCGACCACCTCTGTTGGTCTGGGTGGTCTGGCACCGAACCGGAACACACCGGACCACCGGACCTACGGGTCCGGATGGTACGGTACCGGACCAGTGGTCCGGTCGGGGCCGGACCACTCGACCACCTCTGTTGGTCCGGGTGGTCTGGCACCGAACCGGACCATGCCGGACCTACGGGTCCGGATGGTACGGTATGTCCACGTCCGACCGAGCCACCCGAACACTTCTGTGGGTACGGATGGTTCGGTACCGAACGGGACCTCCGGATGCTACGGGACCGGACCGAACCTACGGGTTCGGATGGTCCGGTACCGGACCAGTGGTCCGGTCCGAACCGGACCACCCGACCACCTCTGTTGGTCCGGATGGTCTGTCACCGAACCGGACCATACCGGACCACCGGACCTACGGGTCCGGATGGTACGGTAGGTCCACGTCCGGACCGAACCACCCGAACACTTCTGTGGGTACGGATGGTTCGGTGCTGTACGGGACCTCCGGATGGTACGGGACCGGACCACAGGACCGGAACATCGGACCACCCTATCGGATCGGTCCGGACCACCCGACCACCTCTGTTGGTCCGGATGGTCTGGCACCGAACCGGACCTACGGGTCCGGATGGTACGGTATGTCCACGTCCGGACCGAGCCACCCGAACACTTCTGTGGGTACGGGTGGTTCGGTGCCGAACGGGACCTCCGGATGGTACGGGACCGAACCGGACCTACGGGTCTGGATGGTCCGGTGCTGGACCGGTGGTCCGGTCCGGACCGGACCACCCGACCACCTCTGTTGGTCCGGATGGTCTGGCACCGGACCACCGGACTTACGGGTCCGGATGGTGCGGTGTGTCCACGTCCGGACCGAACCACCCGAACACTTCTGTGGGTACGGATGGTTCGGTGCCGAACGGGACCTCCGGATGGTACGGGACCGGACCGGAACACCGGACCGGAACACCGGACCACCCTACCGGACCGGTCCGGACCACCCGACCACCTCTGTTGGTCCGGATGGTCTGGCACCGAACCGGACCTACGGGTCCGGATGGTACGGTACGTCCACGCCCGGACCGAGCCACCCGAACACTTCTGTGCGTACGGATGGTTCGGTGCCGAACAGGACCTCCGGATGGTACCGGACCTACGGGTCCGGACCTACGGGTCCGGATGGCCCGGTGCCGGACCACCCGACCACCTCTGTTGGTCTGGATGGTCTGGCACCGAACCGGACCATACCGGACCACGGGTCCGGATGGTACGGTATGTCCACGTCCGGACCTAACCACCCGAACACTTCTGTGGGTACGATGGTTCGGTGCCGAACGGGACCTCCGGATGGTCCGGCACCGGACCGGAACACCGGACCACCCTACCGGACCGGATCGGCACCCCCGACCGGACCGGACCATTTCTTTTCTGATCAGACCCGATGGGTTCCTGTTCAGTCTATAAATGGCGGGGGTTCGTTGGCTGGGCTGACCCAACAGTCGCAGGGTTGTTGTTTTTCTCCCCCTTCGGCTGCTGGAGACGTTTCGTCTTTGGGGCAGGGGTCTTCGCGGCCTCTTGCTTCTGTGGGCGTTTCTTCACAGCCTGCTTCATCGCTTTCGGCTCTTCCCCCTCAAGCTCCCTACACTCCTGCTTTTGAGGAGTTGTCGGGAAGTGAAGAGGAGAGTGAGTCGGAGGACGATAGGGAGGAGGATCAGGGTCGCCCTGAGGTTAACACTGATCCTCTACCCTTGCCGGTTTCTGATGGAACTTCCGAAGCTATGCTTCGTACTTTCCAACAGTACATGACAGACATCACGCGGCGTCTTGACGTCACGGATGCCTCTCTTAAGCGTCTGTCGTCTAGTGTTGACACACAGGACCTGGACCCGGGGTCTGAGGACGAGAGGCAGGAGGCTCGTCCTCGCACAGCTAGAAGGACGTTTGAACAGTTTCAGGACGTCCTTCCCTGAGACGCCCTCTCGTCCTTTGAGTCCGCTTCGGCCCGGGCGCGGGAGGCTCACGCCGCGTCTGCCGGCGGCTCGTTTTATGAACGATCCGTCCGCCGGCAATTCGCGTTCCACCCTAGTCTTAGTGCCACGGTGGAAGCGGCAGCACATCGCCTGAGGAGTACAGATTCACGTGCTAACGCGACCTATGTTCCTCGGGAGGACGCGGGTTCAGTGCCATGCTTTCCTTCGGGAGGCGCACCTCCACTGTTTCCTCGTGTCCAATCTGTTTCGTCCCTCCCTTTTCCCTTTGACTCTCGAACTCTCCCTTTCCAGACTTCGAGTGTTTAGGGTGGGGCTGACGGTGATGTGTTCGTTGGGGAGGTGCCTTCGGTCAAGAAGGTGGAACTGAGCTCTGCTTCGTTCCACAATCTTGAGGCCACCGTTTCTTCCACAGTCGAGGCCCAATCACAGGCCTTGACATGGATGAGCACGCTGTCCACACTGTTGGACCCTCCCGATCGGGCAGAGTCCGATTCCACTCGGGTCCTTGACACGGTTCGAGTGGATCGGGCTTTGCATGCCGTGCGATCGTGCGTGACGTCTGCGGCAGAATTGGCCATTGGAACACGGGTCCACTTTATTGGCCCTGTTCCGTGATCATTTTCTGCCTACTTCTATAGTGCCTCCGGATATGAGGAAGAGTCTGAGGAACACGTTTCCTCAGCCTTCTTCCCTCTTTCATCCGGACACTGTTCGTTCTGTGGTGGAGTCCACACGCCAGAGGAACACTGATTCTCTGATGGTTGGCCTCGCTGCTTCGGCGACGGCGGCGGGGAGTAAGAGAAGTGCTACAGTTACCTCCAGCTCCCAGCCTCAGAAGAAGAAGAAGAAGCCAGTTTCACTGCCTCCTTCTTCCTCCTCTTAGGCGCCTGTTGCGTTCCCAAGCAAGACGAAGGGTGCTCAGACAGGTAAGGGGAAGCAGCACCACCAGGGGGGGTGGTCGCAAGCCTGCGCCTGCCCGCCAGCAGAATTTTCAGTGAGTCCCGGCCCTACGTTGACGCCCCCTCAAGTTGCCCCTCTTTCGTCCGTCGGTTCCCTTTTTCGGGCCCGCGGCATGTGGGGCAGACTGGTCTCCAACCAGTTTTTCTTGAGGGTGGTGTGGTCGGGGTTTTCTCTACCGCTGTCGTCACAACCTCCATTGTCCGCTCTAACCTGGACGTTCCCCCCTCCTCGAGACCCTGCCAGATGGCAGGCTCTTCAGGACGAGGTGAACTCGTTGGTCGAGAAGAAGGCGGTCTACCCCCTTTCTCAGCCTTCTCCGGGGTTCTGCTCCCGCCTGTTCACCGTCCCCAAAAAGGACGGCCGGTTCAGGCCGGTGTTGGACCTCTCCACCTTGAACTTGTACCTTCACAGGTGCAAGTTCAAGATGGAAACCCCTTCGTCGGTCCGGTTGGCCATCCGGCCAAACGATTGGGCCATGTCTGGGACCTCCAGGATGCTTACTTCCACATCCTGGTGGCCCCGGGGTACCGACATCTGCTCCGGTTCGTTTGGGAGGGCACAGTGTTCGAGTTTCGGGCCCTCCCATTCGGCCTGTCCTTGGCCCCTCTGATTTTCAACGGGGACAACAACACCACATGCTTAGCTTACCTTCGCCACCAGGGGGGCACCAATTCTCGGTCCCTCTCCCTGTTGGCGGAGGAGATTCTGCTCTGGTGCCAGACCAATCAGGTCCGGATGTCAGTCCAGTTCGTTCCGGGGAAACTGAACGCCCTGGCCGACATTCTCAGTCGGGGCGATCAGGTTCTCTCCACAGAATGGACCATCGCTCACAACGTTCTACAGCGTCTGTGGGCAAGGTGGGACCGTCCTCTGATCGATCGGTTCGCAACTCGATTCAGCGCTCGGCTTCCCAGGTCACGCCTGTTTCAGGCCGCACACTCAGTTTCCCGAAACTGTCCCTGCTGCCAGCGAGCGCTGATAAGCGCAGCGACAGCCCAAGCCAGAGTTCTAAAATTACCACAGCGTGGGAAATTGATAACAGCGGTTGTGTGGCACAGGCATATCACAGCTGGGAAAACGTGTACTTTTTGTTTGTTACCTTTACTTATCGTCTCGTTTGTGTGGCTATTGCAAAACGGACATCAGCTGAGAGAGGACATTCTGACCTACACATCGATGTCAAACACGATGTGAATAGTTTTCATGAGTCTGCACCACAGAGAGTTTGAATAAAGAGGAAAAATCAGGGCTGAGTCGTGTGTTTGATTGTGTGCGTGAGACATGCAACATTTAAACAACAATAGAGATCGAACTATAGTTCTCACAACAAGGAAACATACATGCTGACAAAGTTTAGCATGCCTTGAATAAGAACAACTGACCTGTATTTAGGCATCCTGATGGGGGGTAGTTGTAGCGGGGCTCAGAAATAGGTCACTGACACGTTACTAGCTAGCCGAGGGGTGAAAGGTATAACGGTACCCTGTGACCGATGCCAGACATTCGCACAGCTAATTGAGGTGGAGGGGGGGGGGGAGGGGGCTTGAGTAGCGTGAGTCAGCTTAAATGGAATTTGTAGACTGCTCGGCCAAGATAAGATACCCCCAGGGAGATGTTCACACCATGCAGTTAGAATAAAGGATACACTTGCTTCAACTCTCAACTTCAGTTCCGCGGATTATATTTACTGAGTTGTTCATGGATTGTAGACTGTTCAAAACAGCATGTGAGAAGATTTACTTTAATTTTTGTGTAGTGTTGAATATCAAGGTATGCCAGTGTAGTTTTATTCGTTCATTTCGTTGTTGATTTTAATCAACAAACGGTTTGTTCTGGTCTGTGCTAGCTATTACTTCTTTTGTTTTGGAGACCAACCTTTATTGAAATAAAGAAGGAATCAAAGAAGGAAAGAAAAAGAAGAAAAACTTGACAGTTAATATGTTTTTCACGTGTGTGCTAATAGTGTGAGAAAGTTACAAGCGTGAGCGTGACACGTACGATATAACGGATAGCAATGGAAGATCGTCTACATACAAGAGATTTACACGAAGAGAGACTACATCGTATCTGCAGAATATGTGGCTGTAGAGCGAGAAAACGGTACGACGACCCTTGCAAAGCAATAAAGTGCAGAAACTACATTCAAGAAATTAACCAGTGCTATGGACAGAAAATTAAAGAAGGTCAAGATCTGAAGCACTCCAAAACAATGTGTAAAAGCTGCTTCAATCGGATGGGAAGAATGCAGTCTACAGACGACCACACTTTGCATGCACAGGCAGATGACATCAGCGAAAGGTTCCAGACACTAAATGAACTGTACTCCCAAATCCACAGAAATGTATCTCACAAGCAACCCTACTGGACTGTCAACACCTTGCAAAGCATCGCTAAAAACATCAACGGCTACATGACATTCTTTCGGCTCAACTTCCCCAGCAAAACTATTCCCAAAATTCACATCTTGGAGTGTCACTGTATTGACTTCATGAGGGATTGGGGCTTTGGTCTTGCTTTGCACGGCGAACAGGGAGGAGAAGAAACACACGCCACAGTAAACATTTTAAAAAGCAGAACATACGGACTGCAAACGGAGGAGGCAAAGCTCAGGTTAATAATGACCGAGCATATGACCCTCGTGTCACCTACACTCCACTCTGTGATACCAGCTGTACAGAAGAGGAAAACAACATAAACTGCATTACTACGTACTGTCGTCCTGTTATTTGTCATACCATAAAAGTGGTTTTGGCATGAATTACAAAGTGTGTTTGACATTAATGTTCAGTCTTTTTGCTTCATGAACTCAATAATCTGTGTAATATCAACAAACGTGCTATTGTGACAACTGTGTCGATCTGACATGAGTGGAACTCTGTTATCCCTGCACTGTAATCTGTGGGCTAAGCGAGTGCCTGTGGAATACCGTTATACCTTCCTCCCCTCGGCAAGCTAATAGTGTGTCAGTGACCTATTTCTGAGCCCCCCTACAACTACCCCCCATCAGGATGCCTAAATACAGGTCAGTTGTTCTTATTCAAGGCATGCTAAACTTTGTCAGCATGTATGTTACCTTGTTGTGAGAACTATAGTTCGATCTCTATTGTTGTTTAAATGTTGCATGTCTCACGCACACAATCAAACACACGACTCAGCCCTGATTTTTCCTCTTTATTCAAACTCTCTGTGGTGCAGACTCTTGAAAACCATTCACATCGTGTTTGACATCGATGTGTAGGTCAGAATGTCCTCTCTCAGCTGGTGTCCGTTCTGCAATAGCCACACAAACGAGACGATAAGTAAAGGTAGCAAACAAAAAGTACACGTTTTCCCAGCTGTGATATGCCTGTGCCACACAACCGCTGTTATCGCTTTCTCACCCTGTGGTAATTTTAGAACTCCGGCCTGGGCTGTCGCTGCGCTTATCAGCGCTCGCTGGCAGCAGGGAAAGTTTCGGGAAACTGAGTGTAGGCAGGCAGGCTGAAAGAAACAGCCGTGAGGTACGTCAGCCCCTTTCGAGACATGAATGCGTTCCACTTGGACGCATTCACTCTCTTGTGGAGGCTCCTCGATGCTTACGCCTATCCCCCGACATCTCTGATTCCGAGGGTGCTGGCAAAATATCTGCAGGAACGACCAAGACTGATTTTGGTCGCGCCTTACTGGCCAACAGCTCCGTGGTTTCCAGATCTTCGCGGTCTCACCCACGTAGACCCTCTACCTCTGGATCTGGACGGGGGAGGTCTGCTCCAGCCTCGATCATGCCTCCCTCATCCACGTCCAGAGAGTCTGTGCTTGACCGCATGGCTCTTGTGCGCTCCAAACTGCTTGCACTAGGATTGCACAAGAGTTCAGTAGAGTTTTCCTTGAACGCTAAGAGGCGATCAACTAATCAGCTCTACGACTTACGCTGGAGAGCTTGGGCCACCTTCGCCTTGTCCAAGGGGATAAAGCCGCTTTATCCCTCAACACAGGACTTGGCCAACTTCCGGGTGGAAGTGTATCAAAAGAAGAGTCTTTCTTCTAAGACTCTTCTTGGATACAGATCTGCCATCGCTTCCACGATTGCGGCCGCTACTGGTCGCAGATCTGAACACTTGATCAGGTCCTCCCTCATCGCTAATGTCCTTTCGGGTATTAGCAATGCAGCGGTGTCTAAACCTCGGGTTTCATTTCTCAAGGGGGATGTCTTTCTGGTCCTCAAACTCCTGCGTAGCAATGAGTTTGAACCCCTGGCAGGCATCAGTATCAAGTTGCTGATTTTTAAGACTAATTGTTCCTCATCGCTTTAGCCACTTGCCGTAGACTCAGTGGTATTCAAGCTTTGAGTGGCCTGGACTTTGACATTGAGTTCACCACACAGCAGTGGTTGCCAGCATGGTCACGTCAGTCTAAGATATGTTTCTTGGGTATATTTTCTTTTACGGTAGTACTGTTCGAAAATTGCCTGGGTATCTTAATCCTTGGATTTAAGTGATTTTGATTAAGGAGTTTAATACTCTACATATCACCCTCACACCACTCTGGTATTCTGTGCAAGAATAGTACTGTCGAGGTAAGTGTTATATTGACTGTAAGGCTTCTTTTTAAGCCTACTGTCTATATGATACTTACCGAGACAGTACTATTAGAGTTTCCCTCCCGCCTCCCCTCTTGATATGTTATGGGCTTTTTGAGGGTCTGCAGCTCATAAAGAAAGAGGACGCGCCACCTACATCCTGTAAGGGGGAAGCACTCGGACAGTGCTTGGGATCCACGGTGGCGCATGGTTATGGGAGATAATTGTACCCACTCAGCGTTTTGTCCAATTTTTTCGGCCTATAATAGATAATGTGCAAGAATAGTACTGTCTCGGTAAGTATCATATAGACAGTAGGCTTAAAAAGAAGCCTTACATTTTGACACACACACAAGTAAACATGTATATAAACACAATCATACTACTCTGTGACTCTTTCTTTAAACTGTACTTTAGGAGGTATTCATAAATCAAGCCTTTTCAACCGTTATTTGGGATTGAACTTAATTGGGGCAGCTTTGCACTGAGCAGTACTGAATCAGTGAATGCTGTTTGTTGGTGCAGATGACCTTCACACCATGTACACCTCAGTGACAACAGGATGTCTAAAGACCCTCTACTACAACAGATACGGTGGAAGGTAGGTGGTCATTTAGAGGTAGAACTATGCTAAGAACTTTTTTGTTATGTTTAGTGCTTTTTTGTCTATGATGTTTCTCTTTTGATTTCTGGTTTTCGAGTTGTGCCTTGTGCACGAGTCTGTTTTTGAGTCACTTGAGAAAAAGTGACTCTATGTAATCGGTCAGTGTTAGTCTGTCCGGCCGTCCGTAGACACCACCTTAACGTTGGACTTTTCTCGGAAACTATCAAAGCGATCGGGCTCATATTTTGTTTAGTCGTGACCTCCAATGACCTCTACACTTTAACGATGGTTTCGTTGACCTTTGACCTTTTTCAAGGTCACAGGTCAGCGTCAAAGGAAAAATTAGACATTTTATATCTTTGACAAAGTTCATCGGATGTGATTGAAACTTTGTAGGATTATTCTTTACATCAAAGTATTTACATCTGTAGCCTTTTACGAACGTTATCAGAAAAACAAGGGAGATAACTAGCCTTTTCTGTTCGGCAACACACAACTTAACGTTGGGCTTTTCTCGGAAACTATAAAAGTGACCGGGCTCAAATTTTATGTGAACGTGACTCATTGTGTTGTGAATAGCAATTTCTTCCTGTCCATCTGATGCCTCATATAATATTCAGAACTGCGAAAGTGACTCGATCGAGCGTTTGCTCTTCTTGTTCAACTTGAATACAGACAGGCAGAATTGCCTAATGGTTCAGACATCGACCCCAGGAAGGTAGGAAGGTTCAGGGTTCAAATCTAAGCCGTACCTGGTGGGTTGAGGGTGTAGATTTTTCCGATCTCCCAGGGAAATTTATGTGCAGACCTACAATAACGCCCTATCCCCCTTCATGTGTACACCCAGGCACAAGACCAAGTACGCACATTAACAACTGCATGGTCATGCAAAAACTAGAGTGTATGTGGGAGTTGCAGCCCATGAAGTTGATGAACACAGAAGAACTTGAATACATCTATATCTATATACGGCTTGTGTCTGTCTGTCTGTCTGTCTGTGTGTTCGCCATGCACGGCCAAAGTTCTCGATGGATCTGCTTCAAATTTGGTGGGCATATTCAGGTAGACCCCGGACACAATCTGGTCGATGAAAATTTTCAACACGTGCTCTCAGCGCACAGTGCTGAACCGATTTTGGTTTTTCTGTACATCCATTCCCAGTAACTCTTCCTTATCTTCTCAAGTGTTTTGCGCGTTTATCTCCCTTCCTTCGTACGGTGCGCCGGCAAAGCCGGCGTACACCTGGCAAAGCCGGGTATTCGGCTCTACTTCTTCCCCGCGAAGCGGGTATTCATCTAGTAGAATATATGGGGCTTAGTTCTCTCTGAGTGTAAAATACTGAAATGTATATATATGAAAATAACAGATTTTGGTGACACAAAGATCCTGCAAAACATAGGTTATCTCCCTTCTATGGTAGATTAATAGCCTGTGCTGAAGCATGGTTAGTACATGTACATTGTATCCATCTGTACTCATCATGGAAACTTTAGCCACCAAACCAATTTTGAAAGACAGCATTTTCAGAAAAACAAGATCAGCTGTTCAGCTACAGAGGTGCGTCTCTTGTTCTTATTTGAAAATAAAACCCACCTTATTTTGAAGATCAGGCTCTTACTCACTGCTCCTTTTCTCCGACAGCTTGCTAGCAGAAAAGCCTGAAAGAATCATCAGTCCACCTGGAGGCATCCTGGCTGACGAGATGGGCCTGGGGAAGACAGTAGAAGTGCTGTGTTGCATGTTGCTGCATCCTCGTACCAATGTGCCTCTCCCTGAACGACTGCCCACCCTCATTGAAGTATGTTGACTGAAGTTTTTGTGTGTGTTGTGTGTGTGTTTTGTTTTCAGAATTTTAACTCTGCAATATGTAAGGACTAAAATGAACAGGCCAGTCCACCACACACAAACAGATGTTTCTCAAAGCCGCTTTTCCTTTTTTGTGTGTGTGTGGGGGGATGGGGGGGGGGTTGAACATAGGGTGATGATAGTGTGGCGGTGTTTGTATGCAAGGTTTTGTTGCATTTGGTTGTGCCTGCAAACTTGACCAGTCGTGTTGTCTCGGTTAAAAAGGTTCATTGTGTCACATGGTTTTAACTTTGATACTTTGAAGATGTCTTGCTTACAATTGGGCATTGTTGATACTAATAGACAGGGTGTTATTTTACTGGAAAACATGCATGTCTCAGTCCATTCAAAGTACCAAAAAGACACCTTATCAACAGCATCAAGTATCTGTACCAACAGCCCGGGGAGGTGCATCAACTTGATTAAGTAAATACTGACTAAAGATGAGTAGGATGGGGAAATACAATACCTTTAAAAGGGACCGCATGTCCTATTCACTCTTTTATCTCTACTTATGGTATGCCTGTGTTAGTTTTAAGATAGACTGAAGGTGTCCGAAAAAAATGTATTATCTTGTTTTCTGTATGATCCTTATCTTGTACATGTTTGCTTCCAGCTTGAAGCAGAAGAGGACGACAACAGCCTTGAGGAATATCCATCTTCATCAGTCACAGTAAACTCAACACCATCACTGGAAGCAAAACCCATCAACAGAGTGGACTCGTACTCGGACAGCTGCTCTCTGTCAAGCGTTTCTTCAGAGGTCATCAGTTTTGAGGTCACTGAGGACCACAGTTACAAGAAGTATGCTCCATCCCAGGGGGGAGCTACTCAGACCGTAGATGTGCATATTTCCGAGCCATCCTTTTCACAAAAGGAAGACATCAACGGCACAAAGGAACCTAGACCCGAGTTCAAAATTCCCTTCAGTGACAGTCCCTGTTCAGCGCATGCAAACACTGTGTGTGCAGCTTCAGAAGCAGACAAAGAACTCAAACCTTCCATGAACGACACGAAATTCATTCAAAGCAAGGAACCGGACTTTCCAACACAGGCCGATGAAGCTCCCAATGTTGAGGCCATGGAACAGCCCTCTAATCAAGATGGTGATAGTGTTACAGATGCAGCAACTGAATCTACCAGAAGCCTCCAAAAAGGTAGTCCAATTGAAACAGGAAATGCTGACCAGGCAATAACGGTGGATCTACCTTTAGAGGCTTTTCCGGAAGGTCTGTGTAGCGCAGAAGCAGAGGCAAGAGATGAAAATGTACCAAGAGCCTCTTTAAAAATTGACGCACATGAGAGGATGTCGTCTGAGGAAGGTGCAGTAAATGCTCGCACACAGTCAGAGACTTTTAGTCTCGCGTCAACATCTTCTGCAGGAGACGCAGAGGCCTTGGATGCCACTGCAGTCTCTGAGCAACAAGAGCAGACAATTTTTTCACCTGAAGAAAAGACAGGTGATGTAGAAATGTCATCAAGCACAAAGTCAGGGTCACAACCAAGACGTAGGAAGAGACGTTTCGCATACCAAAGAAAGAGGACTAAAACAACGAAAAGTTATGGTGGAGCGAGTGAGAAACAGGAGGAAGAGAGGAGAAGGTCAACTGATACCCAGGACACTGATAACAGCTCTGGCATGGAATCAGCAAGCCAGAAAAAGAGAGCAAAAACTGTGCAGTTGAGTAAGTTCGTACAGTACGTAACTGAAGAGGAATATCAAGACTTCATGGCGCCGGACCCAGTGCTGATTCCTCAGAAACAGTTGTTTGAGTGTGTCTGCGGGAAAGATGGGATGGACACAGACGGTTGGATGAGAATACGATCTCACCGGCGGAAGAAGAAGATGCACATGGTGATGTGTGTCGAGTGCAAGACTTCCCAGCATGCTGAGTGCTTGAACTATGACCTGGAGGATCCTTTCCGTGGGCAGTACAGGTGTCCCCATTGTCACTACGTGAGTAAAGCATGACGTGGGTTGAAGCTGTTTATTAAGCTTGTAGCAGAGGTAGCAATATTTCTTTCGCAAAACTAATCTTCGAAAACATAGCTTGCTAATTTAAAACAAGAGAAAATGAGAACAACACACACACACAAAATTCAAGATCTAATTTCACAAGATATAAATGAAGAGAAATCCAATGCATACCTATTGTAGTAAGAATAATTTAGAAAGATAATGATGGTCTGTTGCATTTTGTATGTTGCTTTGATGTGTTAGTCTTAGGATGAGGCTGTTTTTATGTAGGTGGTTGTAAGATTTTCCCACATAGTCTTTTATATTTGAAATAATTATGAATTAATTGTTTAACTTAATAATGGCTATATATATGATATACTCTGTATTTTGTTTGGTTGATAGCAAGGGAATCCTATACCATCAGGAGCCACATTGATTGTCTCCCCTGCCAGTATCTCGCATCAGTGGTCGGACGAAATCAAGAAACATGTTCGGGAAAGCAGCATCAAAGTGTTTGTGAGTGACAATATTGAATAACATCTTTATTTTTTCAAACCATGTTTGCTGCTTCTAACTGTCAAAACAGAAGGGTACTCACTCTTTCACAACCCATACAAACCAGAGTTATTTCTGGAATTCTATTGAATCTGTTCAATTGCAGGTATACAAAGGAGTGAGTCATCTGGGTTATGTCCAGCCACAGACACTAGCAAGCCAGGACATTGTCATCACCACGTATGAGACTCTCCGCAGGGAACTCAACTACGTCGACCTTCCTCACACCAATAGTGAGTCCCCTTAATTTAGACCCACTCACTTCTACCCCCAAACACAAGATTGGAAACATTAGAGGGCATTGTGCGAATAGCAACACATAAACCTTTGCCTTGTTTGTTTATTTGTCCAGAGAGTACCAGGTTTAGGACTAGACCTGTGGTTGGGATGTTTTATGTATGAATATCTTTCATTTGTCAACCTAAAGTGTGTACATCTAATGTCTGTGACCAAATCTTTTGTTATTTGTAAGCTTCTCTAAGCGGATGTTTCTTTCATCAGTTTTTGTTTTTGAATTCTTCGCAGTGAACTTGTCTGAATACGCAGCAGACTTGAGATATAACCCAGTGAAAATAACATCACACACTGACAGAAAAGGGAACATTTGAGATTCATACAGTGTGACAACGAAGTTCACATGGGGCTTAATCTGATTATTGCCAAATATGTACCTTGTTTATCTGTTTGTTATTGTTATTGTTTTATGCATGATGATTTTTTCTTTATTTGTGTTTGTAGGTGATGCTGGGAGACGACTGCGGAATCCCAAAAAGTTCATGGCATTGCCCACCCCTCTCACAGCAGTGGAATGGTGGAGAGTGAGTTTATTTCTTGCTGTTGTGGCCAATATCTTGCTGTGTTTGCTTTGGGTGTGAAGATGCTTTCATTCAACGTTGTCAGGATAATTTGTTTAATTTTTGGTATCTTAAGTTTTGTGAGTGATCTTTCTATCACATACGTAACTTCCAGGGAGGTTGTGCCTCCGAGGTTTTCTGAATGAATACACTTCCTACTTTATGGCATATTACTGGGTGATCAAATTGATTGTTCCTTTCCTCTCTGCAGTGTTTCTGTGTTTCTCATGCACATTTATTTGCCCACTTTGCACTAGATGTATGTTTTATTTTTAATAGCACACTGCATTTTCTTTCTAGATATGCCTGGATGAAGCTCAGATGGTGGAATGTGTCACAACAAAGGTGAGTAATTTAGTTTAGTTTTGGTGTGGGGGAGGGTGTGAGTGTATGTTTGTGTGTGTGTGTTTTTGTTGTTGTTTTTTTCCTCTTTTTTTGGGGGGGGGGGTGTGGAAGGTGTGAGAGGTTTTTTTTTAATCTTATCTCTTGGGTCAACTTATGTGTAGATCTGCTTGTGCCTTATCCCCTTATGCACACGCAAACACCAGACCAAGCACGCACATAAAAGATCCTTTTATCCATGTCAGAGTTTGGCAGGTTATTGAAACACAAAAACACCAAGCATGCTTCCTCCAAAATCAGCGTATGGTTGTCTAAATGGTGGGGTAAAATGGTCATACATTGAAGAAGAAACAAAAAACATTTGTGCACAAAACTGGATAGTACACGGGAGTTTTATCTCATGAACGTAGAAGAAGAAGAGGTATATATGAGTAAAGTTTATTTACAACAAGGACAACAGAAGGTATCGTTTATTGAGATGTTTTCTCTCTTTAGAGGGGCCTGACATCGCAGGTACCACTATTGAAATTTGGAGCATTTTTTATGATACCTGAGGTTCAGAGTTTGACTACTGTAAAAGTCCTTTTTTTAAAGATAATAAAAACAAGTCGCGTAAGGCGAAAATACAATATTTAGTCAAGTAGCTGCCATTTTTCAGCAAGACCGTATACTCGTAGCATCGTCAGTCCACCGCTCATGGCAAAGGCAGTGAAATTGACAAGAAGAGCGGGGTAGTAGTTGCGCTAAGAAGGATAGCACGCTTTTCTGTACCTCTCTTTGTTTTAACTTTCTGAGCGTGTTTTTAATCCAAACATATCATATCTATATGTTTTTGGAATCAGGAACCGACAAGGAATAAGATGAAAGTGTTTTTAAATTGATTTGGACAATTTAATTTTGATAATAATTTTTATATATTTAATTTTCAGAGCTTGTTTTTAATCCGAATATAACATATTTATATGTTTTTGGAATCAGCAAATGATGGAGAATAAGATAAACGTAAATTTGGATCGTTTTATAAATTGTTATTTTTTTTGACAATTTTCCGATTTTTAATGACCAAAGTCATTAATTAATTTTTAAGCCACCAAGCTGAAATGCAATACCGAACCCCGGGCTTTGTCGAAGATTACTTGACCAAAATTTGAACCAATTTGGTTGAAAAATGAGGGCGTGACAGTGCCGCCTCAACTTTCACGAAAAGCCGGATATGACGTCATCAAAGACATTTATCAAAAAAATGAAAAAAATGTATGGGGATTTCATACCCAGGAACTCTCATGTCAAATTTCATAAAGATCGGTCCAGTAGTTTAGTCTGAATCGCTCTACACACACACACACACACACACACACACACACACACACACGCACGCACGCACACACGCACGCACACACACATACACCACGACCCTCGTTTCGATTCCCCCTCGATGTTAAAATATTTAGTCAAAACTTGACTAAATATAAAAATGATAATAATGAAGTAGGTTTTTACCTATAATATTGCTTGTCTTAATTTGCAGACTGCAGAAATGGCGTTACGTCTGAGTTGTGTCAATCGCTGGTGCGTGACAGGCACTCCACTCAACCACAGTGTTGATGGTGAGGATTATGTCACATAACGCAGAAAATTGCGTGGATGCTTGCTTCTGAACAGTTACATTAACCGTTGAATAGCTACCACTGTTTGTTTACCCAAATTCATTTGAAGTCTTGGATGAGAACATTTTCATCTTTGAAAATATCAAAATCTTGAAAAGAAACAGTCATCATAGTATTTTCTCATGAATGTTCACTTACAATCATCTTCGTCAATGGTGGGTTTTGGGAGGAATTTGTCTCTATGTATTATTTGTATCGGCTGGAAGCTATTCATGCTTGTAGCTATAGGTCTTGAACAAGTCTGTGCCACAATGTATCATTTTAGTGTTTTAGCTTCAAACTCTGTCAACTGTGAAAAGTTACGAAGATAGTATAACAGGCAACATGTGCCCCTTAACAGTAAACCAGTGCTGAGAAGGGTATTTGGATCTAACGCTTTGAAAAACTCCCTTCATTTTTATTTTTTTTTCTCTTTGTCCTCCAGATCTTTTTGGACTTCTTGCATTCATTGGCTTCGACCCTTATTGTGTGGACATGTGGTGGAAAACCCTGCTTCTGAGACCCTACCTCCATTTTGTGAAGACGCCGTTGGTGGAAGCGTTGTCCCAGGTCATGTGGCGAACTGCCATGAAAGATGTACAGGACCAGGTCAGTAGCTTTTTGGTTTGGAAATGAATAGATTGGACACTCTTCATTTATTTTATTTATGATTTTGCGTAAATTTCAAAAGCACCGGCACTTGTTCTTAAGATTTGTGTAAATCCGTTGAGAAAATGTGGGAGCACATAGAGGTACGCACTGTCCACTGTGGTGTATAGCTGCTTCTAAGTGCTGATGTCTACTGACAGAAAATACGCAAAAACTTGAGCTTCAGCAGTCCTCAGACACCTCCTTTGAGCCAGTGTAGATTTTAGAATCTTATATCTAGAGATGTAGAAAGGGTGTGAGGCAGAGAATAGAGAGATGCATGTAAAAGAATTTTTGAGAGAAAGGGATGTGGAGAGAAAAGGGGTTGAATTTTAAGTACAGTATATTCTGACAGCACAGAAGGATTGCCATTCAGTCCAGTTTTTTTAACCAGACACTCATGTACCATCGGCTAATGATTTTTAGAGCAGGGAAAGTCAATACGAATATGATCAACCATCAACAAAAAGAACTACCCTCGCACAGTATTTAATGCTGTTTCTCAGCCACATCAATAATAATAAGGGTATTTATAGGGCGCTAATCCTAAAATAGTTCAAGCAATCTGATGATCACACCAAATATTTAATCCAAATCTCTGCATATTATTATTTTGTGTTGCAGTTGGGTCTGCCTGGCCAGACAGAAGAAATCTACCATCTGATTTTCTCTCCTGTTGAAGAAATATTCTACCAACGACTGTACAAAAGTTGCACTGATGAAATCAACTGGGTAAGTTCTACTCTGCTGTTTGCGCAAGTTCTTGAAAAAGAAATGTGATTATGAAATCGAGAGTATGCACCACCAATAGAGTGCCTTGAAGAGAATATGTTTCAAAATGAGTTTGTTGCAGACTGTCAAAAGCGTATGGTTGTGGTGAGTTTATTGCTGTCCGTGTGTCTGTTAGTCTGTGTGAGAGCTTTCCATGATATCTACCACTTTGAGCCTGGTCTTATAAAAAGAGACTCTTTTGTGTATTTCAGACGTATTTGTAACTCATTTTTTTTTCGTCATCATCCTGCTCCTTCCCGTCCTTCTCCTTTTCTGCCTTTTAACCCTTAAATCACTCTACAATTCTGAAAGGAAACAAGTTCTTGTTTTTTTCTGTTTAAATAGTGCACTACAGTGACTGTGGAATATTTTTCAGGCTGCTGGGCACTTCTTGGCAGGCGTGAAAGGGTCAACAACTCTGAGCCACCTTGGCCAGGCACTCTTGGCAAAGGTAAGATTTTTACAAAACAAAAGGCGCCATACTTATTGTCTTTCTTTATGTGGTTTAGCGCAGTCCAGTCCAGTTCATCTTACATTTAGATACAGAAGTATCAATATAGGTGTTGCAGCGGTATGGTAAATGTTTGTCAACCCTGTCTGAATTTGTTAGTATTTGAAAACTTTCCTCCGAGGAGAGGACACCTTTCATGAAAGGACTCTTTCTGTCATCCCATTGTCTATTATTTTGGCCAAACTATACCTGTCATGACAGGTCACCGGTGTAGGACCCTTTTGTCTGATTCCAAGGGTGTCCTTTCATCTCGGGTACCACTGTACCGGGCGGGGATGTAGCTCAGTCGGTAGCGCGCTGGATTTGTATCCAGTTGGCCGCTGTCAGCGTGAGTTCGTCCCCACGTTCGGCGAGAGATTTATTTCTCAGAGTCAACTTTGTGTGCAGACTCTCCTCGGTGTCCGAACACCCCCGTGTGTACACGCAAGCACAAGACCAAGTGCGCACGAAAAAGATCCTGTAATCCATGTCAGAGTTCGGTGGGTTATAGAAACACGAAAATACCCAGCATGCTTCCTCCGAAAGCGGCGTATGGCTGCCTAAATGGCGGGGTAAAAACGGTCATAAACGTAAAAGCCGTGCGAGTTTTAGCCCATGAACGAACAAACAAACCACTGTACCACAGCATCAGGGATGTGAGGCTCTTCTATTGAGAGGGCATTGCCATGTAACGAAATGTACATGTTGTTTTGAAGAAAATAACTTTGTCAGAAAAACACATCTGTATTGTTATTAGTTTCTTGATTGGTAAAGAGCTCAGGTTGTGTTAATTACATATTTTGAGCTCATATATTTTCCTCTTGTGTGTACAGTGGTACCTGCAATGTGTGGCCCCCTCCGATGAGAGGACACCTCCCTTAAAGGGGCACTTTCTGTTGTCCATTTGTCTATTATCTCTACCAAAATATACCTGTCATGACAGGCCACCTGCAATGTAGGGACACTTTTGGCTGGTCCCAAGGGCGTCCTTTCATCGCAGGCACCATTGTATGACAATAGCATGTGTAACCGTCTATACATTGTGGTAACTTGATCTCTTTCTTATGTTTAAATATCACCAATCATTTGTGGTGTTTCAATCAGTTCTTCAGGCCACTCATCAAACTGAGGCAGGCCTGCTGTCACCCACAGGCTGTGAAAGGATCCTTCATTGCTGTTCAAGAAAGGTAAGAGGTCATTCAGAAAATGATATATAAACTAACAAATCAAACAAAAATCTCACAAAACGGTTAATTGGAATGTGTGTGTGAGGGGTGTGTGTCATGAGGAGTCGAAATGAATGATTTGGTAGTTGCATCCATTAGGTAACATGTTTTAGTCTAGGTTTTCATAGTGCATTCCAAAGTAAATTTGTGAGAAAATTATATTGTTTTACCTGACATTGTACTTCCGCGATGATTGAGGTTGACATCGTGTTTGCTGTTCTAAAAACAACAACAAATAACCTTGTGGGATAGAGATGGGATTTAGAAAATATTAGAACCAGGTGTTGAGCAGATTTTGTTTTGATGTTACTCCTTTGTGTAGCATGCTGACAATGGACCAACTGCTGGACAACCTGATCAAGAAGACGGTGACAGAGTGCATGGAGAGTCACCGAGGTATGATCGCTGCCATGAATGGTCAGGCTGGTATCTACCTCATTGAACAGACACCAAGGGTGAGAACAGTTTTTCTGTTTGCGTGTGTATCTGTATGTCTGTCTGTTCATTTTTCTGTTTGTGCGTGTTTCTCTGTCCAGGTGTTTGTCTGTCTGTCTATCTTTCTATGTGTGTGTGTGTCTGTCAGTCTGTCTGTCTGTCTGTACATTTGTGTGTGTTTGTATTTCTCTGTGTCTGTTAGTCCTTGTGGTCGTATGTGTGTCTGTCATGCTTTGCATCGTTGGTCTCTTTCTGTATTTATTCACATTTCTTCCTCCCTTATCATAAAAAAAAATAAAAATCTCTCACCAAACAATCACCCCCTCGGACACGCCAAAACTATGTTGACCCAAAAAACCTATTTTGTGATTCTTGTCTGTTTTCACCTGTGTCTTCTTGGTGTCCGGTGGGGAAAATGCACACATAGACAAATGAATGGAAAGGAAAACCTATTTTGATCATACTGTATCTTGCATGATCTTGGTCAAGGGGAGATGAGGTTTCAGCATACTGTGGAACCCCCTCCTTTTAAGACCTTGCTTTTTCACATTTTCTCTTCATAACCTCTGTAAACTAACCCCATTTTAAGACTCCCTCCTTTTAAGACCCCCTCCTTTTAAGACCCCCTCCTTTTAAGACCCCCTCCTTTTAAGACCCCCTCCTTTTAAGACTCCCTCCTTTTAAGACTCCCTCCTTTTAAGACCCCCTCCTTTTAAGACCCCCTCCTTTTAAGACCCCCTCCTTTTAAGACCCCCTCCTTTTAAGACCCCTCCTTTTAAGACCCCCTCCTTTTAAGACCCCCTCCTTTTAAGACCCCCTCCTTTTAAGACCCCCTCCTTTTAAGACTCCCTCCTTTTAAGACCCCCTCCTTTTAAGACCCCCTCCTTTTAGGACCCCCTCCTTTTAAGACCCCCTCCTTTTAAGACTCCCTCCTTTTAAGACCCCCTCCTTTTAAGACCCCCTCCTTTTAAGACTCCCTCCTTTTAAGACCCCCTCCTTTTAAGACCCCCTCCTTTTAAGACCCCCTCCTTTTAAGACCCTCTCCTTTTAAGACCTTGCTTTTTCACATTTTTTCTTCATAACCTCTGTAAACTAACCCCATTTTAAGACTCCCTCCTTTTAAGACCCCCTCCTTTTAAGACCCCCTCCTTTTAAGACCCCCTCCTTTTAAGACCTTGCTTTTTCACATTTTTTCTTCATAACCTCTGTAAACTAACCCCATTTTAAGACTCCCTCCTTTTAAGACCCCCTCCTTTTAAGACCCCCTCCTTTTAAGACCCCCTCCTTTTAAGACCTTGCTTTTTCACATTTTTTCTTCATAACCTCTGTAAACTAACCCCATTTTAAGACTCCCTCCTTTTAAGACCCCCTCCTTTTAAGACCTTGCTTTTTCACATTTTTTCTTCATAACCTCTGTAAACTAACCCCATTTTAAGACTCCCTCCTTGTTAAGACCTGATTTTCTCAGATTTTTGTAGGTTCAACTGTATTGAAGTCTTGATTTCTGTGCTGGCGTTGCAGGTTACAGAAGCAGTGGTGATGTACCGTTCAGTGCTGATGTCAGTGGAAGAACACCAACGTAAAAACCAGTTCAAGACGGACGCCCTCCCCCACCTGCATACCCTCCATAACTTGAAGGAGGTTCTGGACGCCAAACCAACTGGGGTGGATCCTACTCTACGTGATGACTTGCTAGGAAAACAGGTAAGCTGCTGTATTTTTTTTTCATTTTTTTTTCACTGATCTTTGTATGGGTTTAGTTGAGTTAGCTTTCAGCAATCAAACGACTTCAGGAATGTCAAGTCAAGTCAAGTCAAGTTTTATTATTCCAATAAAACCCCGTGAGGGTACATGGAAAATTAAAAAACACAGTAAAAACACATTTCATTCAACACCAAATAAAAGGAACTAAAACAAAAAGAAATCAGACTATGTACAGAAAAGGGAGTTGAGGGGTGAGGGAGAGCAAAAACAATACAAGAAACAATTCAACAATAATAATAATAAATAGTAATAATAATAATAATAATAATAATAATAATAATAATAATAATTGTCAGTAAGTACTGGTGTCACATGACTGATGTGAACCAGTTGATTGGCTAATGGCGATGCGCTAAAACTGTTAGCGCACTCTTGGAGTGCGCTAACTTTTCCACAGAGCGTATTCTTACGCCCTTTACCTAAGCAAGACTGTGCTCTCATCCTCAGAATTAATTACTGACATGTAGCTTATATTCTCCACAATACCAAATGACCATAAATTCCCTGCTTCTCAATTAAAGCAGAAGTGGTTTTTTTTCTGACAGATTGCATGTGCCTGTGCCACAGTGCGGCTGCCACTGATCTAAAAATAGAAGCCGCTGTCTCTCGCCGACTTGCATAGATTCTTCTCATCGTGTTAGTGGCATGTAGCTTATCATCCACATTACCAAATGATGAGTTAATATAAAATTCCCACCCGCTAGCAGAAAACACAAGTGTTATTCCGATAACGTACCAGCTAGACCAGTTTGGAAGACTGACTCGATCGACTGTCATACGACACGTAGCCGCACTGACTACACTGAAATACGACTGCATCAGTTCAGTAAATGAATGGTTTCCGAATTATTATTTCAGGGCAAGAACAATCGTAATCGAAAACGTGTAGGGTTCAGAACGTTCTTACCATTATAAGACTTATTACCAGCGTGCCTCGTGCGTGCAGACTCAGTCAGTGCAGACTGCATGCAGTGGTTTGATTGCCCTAGCAGACGACATAAACCCCGCTCAGCAAATTAACATGTTGGGCAAATGTGAACGAAAAAACGATGGGGATATAATACGTGTAGGGTTCAGAGCATTCTTACCGTTCATATTTA
This sequence comes from Littorina saxatilis, assembly GCF_037325665.1. Lineage (NCBI taxonomy): Eukaryota > Metazoa > Mollusca > Gastropoda > Littorinimorpha > Littorinidae > Littorina > Littorina saxatilis. The sequence goes on along the minus strand of NC_090247.1, from coordinate 41,834,021 downwards.
GTATCAGACTCCCCGATGAGTGAAGATTCAACACGAGAAATATGCCACATTTGTTTTGAAAATGTGCGAACCGTCGAGTCCCGCGGCTTCGAGTCAATTCAAGGGGAGTCACTCCGCACAGTCAATCCGTCGAAGCTCGACTGGAGGTTTCGAATCGCAAATAATGAAGAGCACAGCCCTTTCTCCGAGTTCAAATGAGGTCTCTCTGAAAGATCATCACTGTTCAGATTAACGCTACACTGGAATTTACCAACAGAAATTAAAATGCGTGTGACGAAAGCACGACACACTTGAGACACCCCACACAAAAGTAGATCTTTACTGTACACGACCTGACCACACAGTTATGCCTATTCAAATGCGCGTTGCAAAATGTGCGCTTGGAATCTTCTTTTTTCTTTGGCGGTACTGACAATATCGTTATTGAAACAATCCCAGTGCACTAAGGGATTTATAGAGCAAATCTCGAAAATAATTATTGAACTCAGCGCTATGCGCTTCGTTCAATAATGAATTTTCTCGATTTGCTCTATAAATCCCTTAGTGCACTGGGATGTCTCAATAACTTAAATAATAATAATAATAAAACACTACAAGTGCAAAGTGATTACATACATTTCTTTACTATGGGAAATGGGGGGAAGGGGGAGGGGGGGTGGAGGGTGAGTTAACATCAGGACAAAAATACTATTACAAACAACACAAAACAGATAACGGAGTATAAAGCTAAAAGAGAATTAAATTTTACTCGCTTCTCAAACAGTCCATGACAAGTGTCATGAACTTTGCGAGTTTTAGCAATAAACTCTTTTTTGTAGTTAATCCTTTGACAGACACAATACGAACTAGATAAGTTTTTTTGCTTTCATGAAAAAATCAATACTGAGAAAGAAAACAACTGCTATATATAGCCCTTTGAACTGCCTTCTCTGGAGACCATTTTCTCAGTTTCTGTGTAATTGTTTTACCACGTATGTTATGGTTATTTATTGTATTTTTTTAACTAAATTTTGCCTGCAATCAAGGTTAAGGAAGTAGCGTTGATGAGCAGGTCTACTGAAGGTTATGAACAAGAATACATGTGACTATCTATGCCTGAACTCAAAGTTCTGTCAAATAATATCATCGTTCTTATCGTCTATTGAAATGCAAATACACAAGTTGCTACTAAAGAAAAGAACAGACCAAAGTTGTGAAAAAAGTTAGCCTTGCATTCTTGAAATCACTTGCCTTGAAACAGCCTTGAAATTGCTGTATTTTTGTTGTTTCACATGTGTAGCAAGCCGTTTATTCCATTTCTGTATGTCTCGTTGAAAGAAAAATTCAAACTGTGAATGTTTTCCTCATTGTTTGCACACCTCCAAAATGATTACTATGTTGTGTGCAGTGTGAAGAGCTCAAGGAGAAGTACATGCAGAGAGCAGGGGCCGCTGTGGTTGCAGCCAGAGAGCAGCTCACCCCGTACCAGCAAACTGTGCAAGAACTCTCACATCAGGTACGTTCAGAAAATATACACAAAGAAAACAAGTCGCGTAAGGCGAAAATACAACATTTAGTCAAGTAGCTGTCGAACTCACAGAATGAAACTGAACGCAATGTAATTTTTCAGCAAGACCGTATACTCGTAGCATCGTCAGTCCACTGCTCATGGCAAAGGCAGTGAAATTGACAAGAAGAGCGGGGAAGTAGTTGCGCTGAGAAGGATAGCACGCTTTTCTGTACCTCTCTTCGTTTTAACTTTCTGAGCGTGTTTTTAATCCAAACATATCATATCTATATGTTTTTGGAATCAGGAACCGACAAGGAATAAGATGAAAGTGTTTTTAAATTGATTTCGAAAATTTAATTTTGATAATAATTCTTATATTTTTAATTTTCAGAGCTTGTTTTTAATCCAAATACAACATATTTATATGTTTTTGGAATCAGAAAATGATGGAGAATAAGATGAACGTAAATTTGGATCGTTTTATAAAAAAAAAGTTTTTTTCACAATTTTCAGATTTTTAATGACCAAAGTCATTAATTAATTTTTAAGCCACCAAGCTGAAATGCAATACCGAAGTCCGGGCTTCGTCGAAGATTACTTGACCAAAATTTCAACCAATTTGGTTGAAAAATGAGAGCGTGACAGTGCCGCCTCAACTTTCACGAAAAGCCGGATATGACGTCATCAAAGACATTTATCAAAAAAATTAAAAAAACGTTCGGGGATATCATACCCAGGAAGTCTCATGTCAAATTTCATAAAGATCGGTCCAGTAGTTTAGTCTGAATCGCTCTACACACACACACACACACAGACACACACACACACATACACCACGACCCTCGTCTCGATTCCCCCTCTATGTTAAAACATTTAGTCAAAACTTGACTAAATGTAAAAAGGACAATGCTCGCAGGAATCCTCTCCAACCAAGAGCAGCAGTATGTAAAAAATTTGGACAAGCAAAAAAATCAGATAAGTTTCTGCCCCAAGTGTTGAGTACGGCTTTGACCACTGGTCAGTTAAAAGGGATATACGACATGTTTCTGGAATATTGTTTGATGTTTTATTTCTGTGGATTTTTTTAGTGCGATAGTACACTGTATATTGCATTTTGGATGTAGATTGC
>NC_090247.1:41776403-41826403 GCF_037325665.1 Littorina saxatilis | reverse complement strand
ACAGAGCAAAAATAAATAGTATGTTTGTTTCAGTTGCCAAGCCTTCTGAAGAAGTTTGCCATTGACCAAAGGGTGAACGCCGGTGAACTGAGAGCAAAATGTGGAACACTGGAGTACCTCAAGAACCTGGCAAAAGGAGTAAGTGTTTGGAAGAGGAAGCTAGAAAACTAAAGTTCTTGTGTCACTTGATGCATGGTCTAATCTCAAAGAGAAAGATGGATAATTTTCATAACACTCAGATTGCTTGATGTATTGTGTGATTCGAAAGAAAAAGCTGCACAATTTCCAGGGCAGACACCACAGTGAAAAAAGTGATTTTTTTGTTCCCTGGTCATTTCCGTTTTCTTTCTGATTCTGGATTTTGAACCTCTTCTGGTTACTCTGATGTACTGATTTTAGATCAGAATTAATCATAAACGGTCAAAACGGCTAAATGAACAATGTATGTGTATGCAATTGTGTATTGAAAACACACAAAACAGCAAAAAAAATGCATAGGTTTGAGTGGTGACTGTGAGTCAAACAAATCGTGAACGGTAGTCACGTTTGCATGACTGGAATGAGTTGTCTTTTCTTTGCTAGGATCAGTTCATACCGCGGACAACGGGAATTTCCGTTTACTGGTTTCGCGCCGTTAGTAACAGCAACAAGAAGACATTCCAAAGAGCCGAAGAGAACCGATGAAGATTCCGGGAAATTCCGTATGAACAATTTTCACTACTGACCAATCGAATCGCGGATATTAAACTTCGTTTATGCTCGGTCTCGTTCGGTTCGATTCGGCCTTCCCAGAATGCAATATTCTTCAATTTCCGCCAGATCTTGCCAAAGGCGATGTGAAACATCTACAGCTGCGATTTTCCTTGGATATCTTTGTGGAATCTTCAGTTTATCACACGTTTTACCCCGATTTCAGTGCTAGACACGCAAAGGATGATTATTGGGTAAAATCAGATCAGTTGCAGAGGCTGGCGTGACAGAAGTTTAAAAAGAAAGTGCGAGTCGATAGTGTCGTCTGCTATTGCTACGAACGAATCGGAAGATCAAGTTTGTGCATTCAACTTCGTCCAGAATGAAAATTGGCTGGAAACTATGCTGCTTCCCTTGCAACAGCTGGGTTGGAGCAAGAAATCACCATCGGTGGTGTACGTTTGAAGCACGTTTCCATGTGTGTTTTGAACCACGACTTATTTTAGAGTTGCGGAGCGGAATGTGTACGGCAGTAAGGACAACACGGAGTTCGCCATTTATGGCAACGAAAAGGCAGACCCTATATCTTTTTTCGGGAAAAAAGCAAATAAACTGCTTAAAAAAAGAACAATCAATACAAAAATGACTTTGTTCAGCCATGGTGCAACACCATGCATCTCCTGGGAAATCTGCTGCAGCTGAATACTAGCCCAAGCAGAGCAGTAAAGATTCCAAGCAGCTGATAAAGCTTGTAGTAGGTATGCATTTTTTCTTCTTTTTTTTGACAGAAATGTAGAAGTTTATACATGTATGTGTTTGGTTATGTTTGCGGCTCTGGCTCTGTGTGTTCATGTGTGTGACTGCTGAAGAAGAGAATCTTACAACACCCTGATGCAAAGAAACTGAATAGGATGCAAAGTCAGTAATGTGCGGCTACTGTGAAGCTTGGTTGTCACAAGGTTTGTCCTGTTGGGGCAAAACATCTGTTCTTTCCTCGTTTATTTTCTTGAGCATATTACTTATAGCTTCCTCCTGTGATCAAAGTTTTCTTGTGGCACAAACAAACATGCATTCACATGGACCAGTGAGTGAACATTGCTTGTGGTCATACTTCCCATGCAGACCATATGGTTTCTGCATGCAGTCAGAGACATACATACAGAGATGCGAAGCGAGGGCCGCTCGCATGAAGTATGTGCAATAGCTGTAGACCAGACCAGCACTGCCTTAGCACCGTTCACATGATTTTTCAACATCTTTTTGTTCACTGCTTGACTATTAGCACTGACATAAGCATGCGCCGAAATAACGTGTTATCACATATTACAATACCTGTTTTTCAAATGTGTGTGTAGGAGGGGGGGGGGGGGGGGGGTGTCATTGTTGGGAAAATGTGAATAGCTGTATTGAGTTTGTAATAGACATATCATATTATTGATTTTGAATTTATGTTCTCTACAGATGGTGAGGTGGAAGCTGGAGAGGAGCTTCCAAAGTACCCAAGGCACTGCATGGCAATTCACAGAAGTCAACCCTAATATCGTAGTATAAAAAGTAAAGGACACTGTTATAAATTTCCCTGATAAATCAAAGCAAGTCCAAAAGAGGTCCAAGATAAGAGGCTTCACTGGTAACAATTTGGGAATTATGGATGGGCATAATTTATGCAGCGTGCACATAACGGATGAGAGTTGATCATTGTGACCTTGGAACAGGTTCCTTGGTGCTTGCAGAACACTGGCTGTTTTTTTTTAACATTTTGTTGAATTTAGTTTCCGTTTTTCTTGTGGAACTCAGCAAGACTTGTTGTTTTGTCAGTGTTGTTTTGTTACATGTTTCGTAAACGTTTGTGTGAAAAAAAATCATTTTCTTCATGTTTTGTGCATTTTCTCAAAACTACTTTTTTGTCACTTCAAAAGCCTAAGGCTTTTTTTCTAATAAACTTGCGTTGTTGAAACTTTGCGTACATCTTGAGTGTGTTATTTTGCAGAAACTGATTGAGGGATTTGTTGAAAAAAAAATTTCTTGAGAAGTTATACCCTTTTTGGGGGCGTTTTTTCATGAAATTCAACATCACTCACTTTCATCATTGATATTTTTTAAATGACTTGAGATATCAAAAAAAGCCTCAATCAGTTTCTCGGCATTGTGCTGAAGTATAAATAACAAGCATCAAAACTAAATTTCATGCAGTTTTAAAAAAGCCTTAGGGTTTTAAAAAGGGGCAGTTTGGTGGCCATCTTGGATTGCTACCATGGCAACCGATGGTCCAATTTTTATTTTTTTTCCATTTTCTCAGGAGATAGACTGAGTACTTAAATTCTAAAACAATTGTTGACCCAAGAGTTATGAAACAAAAAAAATCACTTTTAACACCAGTGCCTCCCCTTAACACTATTGTGACTAGCACTGCCACGGCGTTAACGTCCTGCCTGCCCAAGCTTGCCACCAAGAAACTTCCCAAAAATCAGTAACTGTAAAGAAATCTGTCTAGCAAGCTTGAATTAAGTCCAATCACCACCAAATTTTGTGTACTAATTCAAAAATGGATGCCCCGTTCAGTCGTGCTATTTATAAGTTTGTCACGCGATTTGTTTTAGCAAAGGGGGGTGAAAGGGGGGTGAAAGGGGGATAATTTGTGTTTTTTAACGTTTTTTTGTGTGTGTTTTATTTTCCACTGCTTTTTTTAAAAGTTATTTTTTAACAGAAAGTATTATTAATAATGTTATAACCAAACAAGGTGTAAAACCTATGAATTAGCTGAAATATTGTTAACATTGTACACAGAAATAAGGAGACAGTACAAAGAAAAAAACAAGCAAATCACGCATTCACTCACAGCATCCTGACTCAAATGAAACAAAACTGTAACACTCACCAAATGATGTCTAGGTAATCCATATTGAATATAAGTCACATTTTCACAACAAAGTACCAACTGTCCACCTATGAACAATTCCAAAAGGATTTGAAGGCTCCAGCCATCCATTGTTATCAGTGCTGCCACGCCCCCATAGCTCCTGCACGATTCCGAGATACATGTTCGTCTAGCAGTATCACCCCCTACCACGTGTAGTTGCCGACTCGTACTAGCAACAACGGGACTGTTTCTTCCTCAATATCACTGCTATTATCGCTTTCTTGAGGCTAAAACGACACGATGTATCATGATCTACAGGATCCTCAAGATCCAACATCCGGAGAATCTCCTCCCGTGACAAGGCTCGCCTTCGATTCATTTTTTTTGTTCGAAAACACCACGCAAATCTGCATTAATTTGATCAAGCCGGAAGAGAAAACCACGTGTATCAAGGGAAACAACTCAATTTACTGCAAGCTTCAAAAACCGGGAAGCAATCACGAGTCGTGTACCTTGTATGTCTAATACTAAAATAGTCGCTTCCCGTCCGTGGGCGTTGCAGCGTTATTACTAATATAGTCGCATCCCGTCACGAAAGTGTTAACACTTATCAGTCTTATGTCACTTGATGTGGCGTACAGTTTTGAAGTTAAAAATCCTTAAAGTTTCTACACGTATTACTTTACAAGTTTCTAGGTAATTTATTTTGTATCCACTTTGTGAGTTGGACAAAAAAAAGTATGATCATGGTTGTATTTTCTTCTTTACAACAGAAACAAGGCGAGTTCCAGGATGGAATCAACCCAGACCAGTGTCCCATTTGTAAAGATCCGCTGGGAAGAAATGTAAGTGACTGCTCAAAGAATAAGGTTAAACAAATTAATCTTCTTCTTTTTCTTCTTATCAATCACACGTCTATATTGTCAGCCTGGACAGCGAGACAAATGATACTGTCTTCTCCAGGTCATCCTTTCCTTCGTACAGCCGACAGCAGAGGGGGACTGCAGTTGGCCACACGGTTTTCTTTTGGCTTTCTAAGATAGGGCATCTCTGGATGATGTGGTCTGTGGTTTGATCCTCAAGACCACAGCTGCAAGTAGGCGAGGGAACCAGCTTCATCTTTTGGAACATATGGGCATTTAGGCGGTTGTGTCCGGTGCGGAGTGGCATCAACACGACTTGCTCGTGTCATGTAAGGAGATGGGTAGTCATCCTTCCGCTTCTTGGGCCTAAACGCTGCCTTGATGAGGTTTTTTTTCTCCGTGAAGCTGACAGCGTTGTCTGCTTGGTCAAACGAATTAATAAATAAACAAATGAGTGAGTGAGACAGACAGACAGACAGACAGACAGACAGACAGACAGACAGACAGAGAGAAAGAGAGAGATCAACCTAGACTCAGTTACGAAATTTGGCAAATATTGTCTCACAGTGAAGGAAACGGAGTACCACAGCAAATATTTTCTTGACAGGTAAACTTCGGTTTGACTTTCAGCTTCATATGAAAGGTTTCTTACGCTTTAATTGGTTTTTTTATTCAGTGGAGTGTGCTGCAGTGTGGTCATTGCTTCTGCATGGATTGCATCGGGGTTCTGGTCAACAGCTCCAGAGCTCATCACTCTGTCTTCAAGTGCGCCTGTTGCCGAGAGAAGATGACGCCCAAAGATATCTCCTATGTCAGCACTGCTCGCTCCGAGGCTGACAACTTCAGCTTGTCTGTGAAGGTAAGTGGAGGGATGACTTTCCTGTGATGTTTGAGAATGTGACACTGGGGAAAGCAGAAAAGGCTGGGCAAGGGAATTGCATGTGACAACATTATTTTTCTCTGATCAGATTTATATTTTGTGTACAAATGTACAATCTGCAGAAAAGTTGTGAGAACATTCACATACAGACGCAGAAGACCTTTTTCTTTGTGGTTGGTTTCAGATGTGCTTTCTCATCAACAAAACAGACAAGTTTCTTCTAAGCTTTACAAATGAAAGCAAAGGCAAATATTCATAGTGAATTACATATATTGCATATTCAGATAGGTTAATATGTTGTGTGTGTGTGGGTGCGTGCATATGTGTGTCAGTTTGCTTGCTTGTGTGCATGCATGTGTGTGTTTGTGTGTGGGTGTGTGTGTGCATGAATGTGTTATGCATGTGTGTGTGGGTGTGTGAGAGAAAGAGAGATGACTTATAAGACGAGCAATGTCATTTGAATCATATCAGATCATTTAACACCTTGTGCCTTCAGGGAAGTCACTCCACCAAAGTGGCTGCTGTGGTTCAGTGCATCATCAACATCAAGAGAGAGGAACCTAAAGCCAAGGTCCTCGTCTTCGCTACTGTGAGTGAAGTGTTCCGATGCTATCATCAGTGACTATGTTTCTTCTTTCATATTAATGCTCTCATTGTTCTGTCTGCTTGCCTGTCTGTTGATCTGCCTGTCTGCATATCTGTATGTAAATCTGTGTTCTCACTCCCCTTTATATCAATTACACTTTTCTTGTACAAAAGTGTTTTCTCCCTTGAAACTCATTTTTGAACATTTTCTGTTTTCAGTGGATTGATGTGTTGAAGCTGATTAGCAATGCGCTTGAGGAGAATGAGATCACGTACACAAACCTGTATGACCATGGAAACAAGTTTGAGGTGAGTGCGTCTGTTCTAAGTCCTGGGATAAATCATAATATTTGAAAAACATTGACAAAAACTAACACGAGGAGCAGCTTCTAAAACATTCAGGAAAAACATCTCCTGACACCACACTGCTACTGTGTCACACTGAGTTGAGTCCTTTCACATATGTTCATGTCTGCTGTGCTGGTTGTCAGAGTCAGGAGGCAAATAGGAATGTTACATACAACTGTGATCTCGGGGGTCCACTGTACTACATATCAAAGATGAGCACTTGCATCTGTTTCAAATGCCAATCTTTGGCCGTTTCCTTTCCCTGCAGAAAAACGTGACACAGTTCAAAGAGAACCCGCTGATAACGGCGCTGCTGATGCCTTACCACACTGGCTCCAAGGGCTTGAACCTGTTCGAGGCCAACCACGTCCTCCTTGTGGAGCCCATCCTCAACCCTGCTCAGGAGGCACAGGCCATTGGCCGCGTGTACAGGATGGGACAGACCAAGTAGGTCGCAACTTGTGTGTGCTGTTAATTAAAGGCCAACATTGGCGGCAGATGTAGCTCTAGTTTCTCGTGCTTGCAACGCTAAATTTAGCTCTTCTATAACAAGGCTTGGTTTAAAGAAGATTGATGATTATCTGTTTAATTGTATGATTTGAATATGCCTGAAGCAAATACAGTGGTACTTGCCATGAAAGGACACCTTTAGGACCTTTAAAAAGTGTCCCTACACTGCAGGTGGCCTTTCATGACAGGTATATTTTGGTCAAAATAGCGACCTGTGAGATGGAATGGGACTTTAAGATGCTGGAGTGAAATAGGGAAATTTTTCTGATACTTCATGTTTAGGACTTGCTGCAGCTAGTAATTAGATGACAACACATATTTTGTACTTATTTTGTTGTTGTTTAGTTTGGTTTAGTTGTTTGCGTGTGTGTGGTGATTAAAGATTTAGGATTGGAAGAAGGAATTTATATTCCGAAAAGGCTATAACTGTCCATCTTTTAAATAATGGTTGATGCCTCACCTAAACCATAACTTAACTTTCTCTCACATGTTCTGCTCCAGGCCTACCAAAATTCACCGCTTCTTGATCAAGCAGACCATAGAAGAACGTATCCACCTGCTGATGGATTCCGTCCTGCGACCAGCCTGCAAACGAAAGGATTCTGCCAATGACCTGTTGACCATCGACCACCTCATCTCTCTCTTCCAGGACTGCCAGCAAAAAAAGCCAGAGGATGCAGACGACTCTGGCTTGCATGAAGATGAAGCTGCTGTGGATTCAGAAGAAGCTGGAGGCAGCGGTGATGGTATAGAAGACAGTAGAGGTCTGGGTGGTAACTCTTCCCAAGATGGCTCTGGCAGTATGTCTTTGAACAATGGCCAAGGTATTGCATCCCAAGACCTGAACGGCTTGTTCTCAAGCAATGGTCGTAGTCCCCTTTCATCAAGCAGCAGTGTACCTTCAACCAGTTTGAGTGACACAACTTCAGGCAGCATAGCAGGGCCCAGTGGTATTTCTTCAGGGATCATGGCAGGTGCAGGCAGCAGCTCATGCAACAGTGATGAGCTGGGCAGTAGACCAGATGACATGCCTGGTTCCAGCAACATGGAATGAAGCAGTACAGAAGGCTTAAGGAACGTACTGAGCGAACAAGAAAGAAGAACTCGAAAACTTTAGAAGAAGAAGGAGCATCCTTAAACAGCCTGTCATGAACCGATGTTGTTAGCCTTAGTGGTGTTTTGCTCATCAGGCACTGTTGCTAATTGAATAATAACGATAGCATGTTCTTATATGTCGCCATTCACCACCAAATAGCAGCCTCAGTCGCATTACAAATGTCACAGAAACAACATTGAACATAATGTTTGCAGACTGCATGTAGTCTTGCACTCATGTTGATGAAAGTGTAACTGGCATGTCCACGAGCAGCTTGGTTGATGTTAGACTAAGTGGATTTGTTGTATGGCAGCATATTTTTGGCTCTGTCAGCTGGCAATCTTGCTAGTTAAGGCTGCATGGTTTTAATCAGCTTCTCATCAACAGACATATTTGCCTTGGTGGCTGCATTGCTTGGCAGCGACTTTTTTTTTATATGTCTGTGTCGTCAGGTATTGTTTGTTGCTGATTCCAAAAATCTGTCTTCAAACCACATGGCTCGTCCTGGTCCTGGACTGCCAATCTTTGTCACTAGCTACATTCAGGGGCAACAAAAAACTGAATTGGGGAACCATTTTGTCATTATCTTTTTCGATCTGACAGTAGCTGGCATCCGTCAGTTTAGGGTGACCATGAATTTGAGCTCTGGATGTTGGTTCTGGTGCAGCGTCGGATGTGACTGGACAGGCTGATACCGATTACACAGTAGTGACATTCGTTCCCACATTGAGGGCAGGTCAAGTGTGACGTTTGGTCTGTCTGTCTGACTGTGGGCTTTTCTCATCAGTCTTTTTGTCTTGAAATGCTAGGCAAGTATCTCTCTGTGTTAGGAGAGGCTTTTCTGCAGTGTTTGCTTACCATGCAGGGTCTCAGCCTGATGCTGCTTCTCTGAAGTACACCACACTTTTTATCGGGTTTGCCAGGCAGAATCTGCCGTAAGTGTACTAGTTGAAAGATTATAAGTCTCCAGGCAAGCAGTTGCTGTGCCCTCAAAAGATGGAGCATTGAGAGACTGACACAGCATCTGATACTTCTTGAAGTGCCTGGTCCTGCTGATAAAACTAATCAGGGTACATGTATAGCACAGACCTTGTTCAGTAACATTAATGTCAAAAATACAGATCTGCATCATCTAAATATGATGATTTCATGATTACCATGTTGATATGACTGAAGGATAACTACTAGAGTTGACTTGGTGTCACAATCCAAACAGCAGTTCTAGGGATACTGCATGAAATATAATTTTTCAGACTTCTTTGGACACGCCATGTTCCTCACGGTTTATGTAGATTAAAGTGAATGAAATTCTTGTTGTTGTTTTGGGTGGGGGTTTTCAGTGGAAAAACAAGATTTATTTTATTAATGATGCTGGCATTTAATTTTGTGAGACAATTTATTATTGGCTGCATTGCTTGGCAGCGGCTTTCTGTTCGTACTATTTTTGAGTCACTTGAGAAAAAGTGACTCTATGTAATCGGTCAGTGTTAGTCTGTCCGGCCGGCCGTCCGGCCGGCCGGCCGGCCGTCCGTAGACACCACCTTAACGTTGGACTTTTCTCGGAAACTATCAAAGCGATCGGGCTCATATTTTGTTTAGTCGTGACCTCCAATGACCTCTACACTTTAACGATGGTTTCGTTGACCTTTGACCTTTTTCAAGGTCACAGGTCAGCGTCAAAGGAAAAATTAGACATTTTATATCTTTGACAAAGTTCATCGGATGTGATTGAAACTTTGTAGGATTATTCTTTACATCAAAGTATTTACATCTGTAGCCTTTTACGAACGTTATCAGAAAAACAAGGGAGATAACTAGCCTTTTCTGTTCGGCAACACACAACTTAACGTTGGGCTTTTCTCGGAAACTATAAAAGTGACCGGGCTCAAATTTTATGTGAACGTGACTCATTGTGTTGTGAATAGCAATTTCTTCCTGTCCATCTGATGCCTCATATAATATTCAGAACTGCGAAAGTGACTCGATCGAGCGTTTGCTCTTCTTGTTTAAATAATCTGTGGTCATTTTTGTGACATTTCTTGGTATTTGGTTCAATAATGCCACCAAGATACTGTGTGTGCGACTAAAAACCATGAACTAGAAACTTTGAGAATGGTCATTTGCTGGCCTGCCAGTGTGTTATGGATACAGCTGTGCAAATGTGTGAACTTTTTTTGGGGGGGAGGGGGTAGGGGATCTGGTCAGACTTGGTTCTTACCCTTATATTGGCTTCTGCTGGTCAGAATATTCAGGATGGTAAGTTGTGGACACAATCCTGAATCATTCGATTGTGTGTCAATTTTTCATGTTATTTCTTTTCATGTTTGAGATGTTTGGATAAGGTTGTATTTTCATGTCATTTTCATGCTCCAGTAAATTAGGAAACACTGTGATTATGAAGATTTAATATTTATTTGAATTTTCAGCACAAGTGATGTGATGACTAAAAATATTTTGTGTGACTCTTCACAGCTTTTTTGTTTGGAGCTTCTTTTGCTGTACAATTTCGCAGAGATTGTATATTCAGATGGAATGTGTATTGTAGAATTATTCATGATAGTGCAACTTGTGATGAGATACAGAATATGTGTTGATTCTGCGCAAGCTCAGCAAAATAACAACCACAAATACATGCAGTTAATTTGAGAAGCTATTGTACAAATTCAGAAGAGAAAAAAAGCTTGTACACTGCTTATAAAGACCTGTGTATAAAGAGTTGTGATCAATAAATTCATTAGTTAAAAACAATTTTAATTGGCATTTTTTTCTTATACGTTGTATATGTGTACATGTACTTGTGTAACTATGATGTGATGTGATTTTTTTAAACATGTATGGGAGTTAATAGCACAAGGGCATGTTGTGTCACTTTTAAAGTTCCTTGTCTACTTTTTTTATACAGAAATCGACATTTGACCATTCAAATGCTCAGTCTATTACCTACAAATATCAACAATACACCCGCCTTCGATCAGGAAGGACGAAGCCAGGGTAGCCGTTTGAAATTCATGGTAGTATTCCAGAGTAGTAGGATATCCTTATTTGGAAAATGCCGAGGGCAAAACTCCTCTCAAATACCGTGCAATTTCGTTCATTTAAAAAAACCTGTGGGCAGCGCTCCAATACCCAGTGTCAAACTGTTGCTGTGATTGTGTGGTTATGGCTGTCAGCATAGTGACATGAATTTGATTGGTCGATATAATTTTATTGGCAAAGCATGTAGTCTCTGCACATGAAAAAACAAAAACATTGGAAGTGTTACTAACACTTCCCAAGAATAAAAACTTTTTTTACATATATTTTTTTTTCTATAACTTTTGTCCCCATGGTTCATTCATCATCTGACATAACTTTTTAGCGAAATCTAGCCATAAGATTATTGAAAAAAGGCAAAAACGTAGATGACCACCTTTAATGTTTATTATGTGTCTTTTACTTATCTTGGTTTTTTTGCATCTTTTTTCAATCTTCTAGATTATCTTACGTATGTGGTTGTTGTTTATGAAATGTAAGCTAATAATGGTTGTATTTTATTTCTTACGAGGAAACTTTTTATATGTAAAATGTTGAATTTTAATGTCCAATGTTTTGTAAAGCGCCATGAGACTGTTATCTGGCGGTGAACAGCACTTATTATTATTATTATTATTATTATGTTTAAATATGGGAATTGTTTATGGAAATATTGATGTGCAATTTAAATATTTTACACAGAAAACATTTGTTTACATTGAAAATGGGTCTTTTTTGTTTTGTACATGTACCTCATACTTATCAGATCTTATACCAACTGTCACCACAACAAATACCCATTTCTGAATATTTTAAAGTTTTGTTTCTGAACAGATCTTCAGGTTATCATCAAAAATCCTGAGGGCATACACAGTCTTTGCATCAGTGTGTGTTGGTCACTATTGCACGTTAGAAGGATGGTTATTTCATCCAATGGCGCTGTTCTGGGACAGTTCAGGCAATACTTTCTAAGACAAAAATAAAGAAAGAAAAAAACACCAATAAACTGTGTTCTTTTTTTTAAACCACTTGCAGCTGCACATTTCATTACCATACTTTAAAGAAACCATTTCTGTAAGCAAGCACAATGTCCATGGTACAGTGTGTGGGACTAGCATATTCAAAATGTTAAAATCTCATGTGAAGCTTCATGAAGATCAGTCCAGTAGTTTTCTCTGAATCGCTCTACTCACAAACACACACATACACCACCATCCTTGTCTCGATTCACCGTCTATGTTGAAACATTTAGTCAAACTTGAGCAAATGTAACAAAAAATATAGGAGAAAAATGAAAACAAATTCTTAAATCAGTCACACAAAATTGTCCAATGGCACAGCACAGTTGGCATCCATCAATGAATGTTGCATAACAGGTTGGCATAGGCACAAATCGACAATGCGGCAGTCATGAAATTCATGCGGAGTTTAGACGAAATGGTTGCTGAGTTTGTTCGATAAGCAGAAGCGAAAAACACTTGGCAATAAAAAATGCAACCCCTTTCGTATCTAAACCGACAAAATCATACTCGTGTTATTTTATGAAAATTGTCAATGCCCTAAGAGGCTTTTGACTTGACTATCTGGCGCATTTTTCGGATTAAAGTGAAACCCGCTCAAATGAGAATACCCCCAAAATCAACACAAAAAAACCGACAGGCTTAAATTCCAAAATAAAAAATATTTAAAAATTGCTACAGGCAAAATTATTTAATTTTTGCTTACCGGAAGAAAGGCCTATCAGTTTTCTATCCACAACATTTTATTTTCTTTGGCTATCATTTGTACTTCTCGTCACGTGTTACAATCTTTCAACTGAGGCAGGTGCCGATCCCATTAGAGGTCGAAAACGATAGGGTTGTTGTTGTTTTTTTCCTTCAGTTTTGATGGGTTACACAACAAAATGATTGAATTGTCTTTCAGAATTGACCAGTGGATTGCTTTCCAACTTTCAGGAACATTATTATGACAAAAGAGAAGATATACTTGGACCTCAAGCATCACGTGATTATTGAGTATTGCAAGAGTCGAATCAAAAGTTATGAAACATTTTTGGAACGATTTGTTAAAAATAACACGCCGCAGCGCAGTGTTGTTCCAGACACAGAAGACAATAGATCAGTTTGACCTGGATTCATAATATATAACGGTCCTTCTTCTTGTTCTGCGTTCCCAAACAGTCAGTCCTGACCGCAAAAAAAATGTGGTGACATTCTATGTGATAATGTGTATCATATGCATGTGTTTTTTGTGTGTGAGCGGGAAAAATAGACGATGATGATAAGTTATGTGGGTGTTTTATTTTAGGCCGTGGCTGGAGGTCCGGCAAGCCGGATCCTGAGCCTGGGGGCTCAAGCACCGGCGAGTCTGTGCTCAAGCCCCCAGGCTCAGGATCCGGTGTGGCGATTTGAGATTGGACCGTGGTCACATTAGCCCTTCGGCCTCGTTGAACTTGTATAAACACACTGAACAAAAAAACTCCCTTCGATAGTACTGATGAGCGACCTTGGGTATCTTACATTCATGGGACCAAATTTGTCCAACCACATTTTTTTTATTTAAACTTAGAAATTTGATTCATCTTAAAATGTTCCCTTCTCATTCAAGGGACGTAACCACTCAGTACACGTTTTCAAAGAAATCGAATTTTGGGATTAAATTTGTCATGCTTGTTTTGGGTGTGAATGAACACGCACGCACGCACTGCACACACAACAATAGAATAAAAGCTGTGGCTCGAGTGTTAAAACATAACTACGAGAAATAAACATTTCAGACTTTTCTTTGGGCACAAACCTGTGTTTTGCCTCTGCTACATCCCTTCAAAACGCATATGAGTTCACTTCAGTCTCTCACGCTGTTCCTGGACGATGTAGCACAGATACTTGTTATAGAACTTTCCACAATCGGTCAGACACATGTGGGATTCACAAAAACAGCACAACCACAAACCAACCGTCTACTTAAAAAAAAAATTTTAAAAATTAAAAAAAGAATACAAGCTTCCAGGTCACATTGCAAAGACCTACAGATCGGATGAAATAAAAATAAAACCTGCTAGACAGCATGCAGTAACAGAGAAGCACGAGAAGAAGCAAGGGACACACAGCCAGAAAAACCAAGGTAACAGTAGTCAAAAACTGACGAAGAACCACAAGGTTCAGATCTTGTGCTGCTGGGTCCTGTATCAGGGTCTGGCACTGAGCGAAACTCCAGATGCGCTGGCTAGTATCGTGGGGTCGCTTTGGTGGTGACCTGGTCTTTAAAGATGTTTATTAAAGATGTCCATAATTACTTTACTCGCTTGGCTTTAGGAGTGTTGAGAGGACAGACAGATCTTATAATGGAGACAAAGAACAAGGTACGAACAATCTTAAGAATGCAAACGAAACCAAGAGCAACAATTTCTTCTTTTTATTTAGGGTACAACTTTACACAAAAGGGGAAACAACATGCGAACTTGCTTACCTGATGCAGACTGTTCTGTTGGCACTCTATTTCAACTGTCGTATCCTAGCTATCACTTGTTTCTATGCTAACTTATTCTCAGTAATGACTTGTATTTATTTTCTGCTGGTCAACACTCCTATAGGCCTACTCTATTTCCCTAGCACGCGACTGTGCACTAATTACTGCCGGCTACTTATTGCTTACCCTGCGAAATAACGCTTACTCAGCTACTATTGTACTACGCGATGGCCAAGAGAATTTGTCTGCGTCAGGTTTGCCTTCAACGTACACACATTTACACACCTAAAACAATGATAATACATTATAATAATAACATCAATATCAACCCGTGATACCAGCATCATTATACAGCCAGCCGCCTCTCCTTGTTAGAGATGCAGGCTTTGTTTGGATTGTCGGAAAAACACTGAAAACAAATTAGGAGACTGTGAGAGAAGGAGGAGGAGTGGAAGAGGAGGAGGAAGACAACGACTGACGGGGAAGCGGAGGAAGAGGTCAAGGACAAAGAAGGAGGAAGAGCGAAGCAGTAGAATACTTTTCAGTTCAAGTTTTTTTCTAATCTGATGCTAGCAGTTAACTCTTTGTGAGTGTGCAATTTGTTTTTTTAAAAAATGTAATATTTAACGTAAACAAATTGTTGCCGAACACTGCGAATATAAACGTGGCCAAAAAATTATTGCAACTAATTTCAAACCCAAATTAAAGCATTAATTACTGTGTCATTTCATTAAAACTGTAAATACCAGTTAAGACCGTTTACTTAACCTTCAGGATCACCTTTTGGATTAAATATTTCTTTTACAGGGATCACGTGACCGCCGCTCAAGTAAAGGTACCCTCAAAATCGACCAGACAAAAACAGAAGAGCCGAATGAAAAATCAACAAAAAATCACAATAGGCAAAACTTTGCAACTTTGACCTACGAGAAGAAAGTCAAACCCATTATCTACACTGAACAGATTGTTTTGTTTTGATACCTTGCGTATTTTTGTGTGCTATGCTATTCCTACTGATGCAGGTGTCGATCACAAGAGCGGTCAAAAACGGGCCGTTTTACGTCAATTTGTATGGGTATCATGTCAAAAAGCGCTACATTTTAGCAATGACTTGGTGGATTGCATTGAAACTTTCAGAATATTTTACCAACATACTGGAGATACTTCAAGCGACAGTTTGGATCCTTACGATTGTTTATCCAGATGTGACGCAATGTTTCGGAAAATGAAATGTTCACGTGTGTCCAAAAAAATTCATGACTTTGCATATCTACAGATAAATGATTGATACAGATTCTGTCTAAGTTTCATTTGCGTGTAGCCGCTGGCGTTAATTTGCTCGTCATGCAAACACATGAGAAACAAATGAAACGTTCACGCTGTTTCGCGCTTACAGCTGCAATCGCTGCGTGCTTCTTAAAACATGCTACGGTCACGGTTGGCTGGGCATCGCTATGGCACCAGAATCATCGCTTAAATATGTAGCGTGTTTACAGGCCCAGCAAAATTGCGTCAGTGCTTACACGCACATAAAACTTTAGCAGTGTGTGTATCAATAACTGTTCTAAAGACATGCAAAGTCATGAATTGTTTTGGACACAAGTGAACAATCCTATGACGAGATTAAAAACTTCTTTCGAAAAATTGCATAACATTATAACAAACACATGTAACAATCCATAATTTCGCTCGAAGTATCTCGAGTATGTTGGTAAAGTATTCTGAAAGTTTCAAAGCAATCCACCAAGTCATTGTTAAAGTGCAGCCTTTTTTGTCATAATACCCCTAAAAATGACGCAAAAAGTCCCGTCTTTGACCGCTCTTGCGATCTACACCTGCATCAGTAGGAATAGCATAGAACGCGAAATACGCAAGGTAGCAAAACAAAATAATTTGTTGGCAATATTTTGTCGATTTTTAAATCGGCTCTTCCGTTTTTGTCTTGTTGATTTTGAGGGTACCCTTACTTGAGCGGCGGTCACGTGATCCCTGTAAAAGAAATATTTATTCCCAAGGGTGATCCTGAAGGTTAAGTAAACGGCCTTCTCTGGCATATAAAGTTTTGATGAAATGACACGGGGATTAATGCTTTAATTTGGGTTTGAAATTTGTTGCAATAACTTTTTGGCCAAGTTTGGTTGAAACTCAGTAACAAGGAATATTAACGATAGTCAGAAAGGTTTTATATATTCACACAAGCGGCGAAGTTCAGAGATAAAGTCAGACTTCACAAAGGGAATGTTACCGTTCAGAGATAATAAACAAATGAACACATCACTACCAGCATCACAGGTGATGCACAGAAGGTGATGATGCTTTCTCAGCCTATCATAAAAATCCGTTTGGTAGTTTTTGAAAAATGCTTTTCACAGACACACACACACACACAGACACACACACATACATCGGGAGAGTGACAAACCTCGCTCGTCGAGTCAGTCAATCTCCGGCGCTCTGAGTCGTTACAACATTCAGTCATGTCATTACTTGATTGAATGTAAAAATACAGAAGACAATGACAGAACTTGGAGCTTCAGGTACTGTATTTAATACTTCCATATAATGGCATTAGGTTACGGGCAATATGCATCAAATCAGTATGCCTTATGCTGATACTGAGGAGACTGATAGGCCTACTGATACTGAACCGCTCGACGCGCGTCTCCGATCGCAACGCTCCGCACGTTCAGGAATGCTTGCCTTTTTAACAATTTTGTGTGTGTGTGTTTAACTTCCCAATGTGTTCTCAAAGCTGGACTGCATGGACAGTGCATCTATCTATCTATCTATATACGACTTGTGTCTGTGTGTGTGTGTGTTCGCGATGCACGGCCAAAGTTCTCGATGGATCTGCTTCAAATTTGGTGGGCATATTCAGGTAGACCCCGGACACAACCTGGTCGATGAGAATTTTCAACACGTGCTCTCAGCGCGCAGCGCTGAACCGATTTTGGTTTTTCTGTTCATCTTCCCAGATCCATTCCCACTAACTCTTCCTTATCTTCTCCAGTGTTTTGCGTTTATCTCCCTTCCTTCGTGTGGCGTCAATCCATATTCCCGTTACTACGTTACTATTTTTTTAATGTCACTGCACTGTCCAGAACGCTTTCCTTGCACCTGTAAGTTGTCCTCACTGTAAAAGTGCAAAGGTCGAATCAATTTATAGCCACGCGAAAAATACACTGTCATGTATCTCTATATATTTATAGATATAGATATACATATATATATACGGCTTCTCTGTGTGTGTGTGTGTGTGTGTGTGTGTGTGTGTGTGTGTGTGTGTGTGTGTGTGTGTGTGTGTGTGTGTGTATGTGTGTGTGGGCAACACCTGTGGGTTGTAGAGTTCTGTTTGTGATGTGGTCTGGCGGCTTTGGTGTGTCTGTATGTTCGGGCCTTCCTTTGAGAAGCCATAACAGTTATTATAGGGCTTAGAAATAAGCTCTAAAATTCTCAATCCCGTTTGAGTGGACTTCGCCTTCAAAGGTGATTGTGGTGTTTCGGCACTCGGTTACATTTGGCGTCGTCGACAGGGATGGGACTCGACATGAAATGTTCAGGCCACTGAATCATTTTCGTGCTGGTCCCATTCCACCAACCTGGGAGGGACCTAAGCTTGGCGGGTCCATGGTGCAGAACTTTGGGAACAAAGTTCATTCAAAGGGGGTCGAGTGTGGCAGGGTGACTACCGTCGCCCTTCACAGCAGACTCTGCAGAGTTGTTCGCCTTAGAAGTTGTGAGCTATTTATAGCTAGCTCGCCAGGCAACACCTGTGGATTGTAGAGTTCTGTTTGTGATGGGGTCTGGCGGCTTTTGTCTCTCTGTATGTTCTTGCCTTCCTTTGAGTGGGCACAAACTGGTGGATGAAAATGTTCACACGTGCTCTAAGACGGCGAACCGCCGGCCACGCTGTCCAAGTGTGTCTGTCTCGCGATTCACCCGGCGAAGCCGGGTATTCCTCTAGTATATAAGAAACTAGTACACACAGAATGTGCTTCATGTGCGCTTTGGCCTGGTATTCACTTTCCCGGCATGTCTTCGGCACCGCCGCTTTTACTGAGTCGTTGCCGGATGACCCTCAGTGCTGCACTGTACTGTTTGACTCGTATTAAGCTGCTTTATTGTTGCGATCTCAGTTCGATCACCGAAATGCTTTGGATAAAGAATAAAGCAAAGGAAAGTTAAGAGGGGGCGTGGGGGTGGGGTGGAGAGGGGGAAATAAGTTAAATATTGAGATTTTAATTTTTTACAGAAAAAATAAAAATGGACCGCCAATGGCAAGGCTCGAGCCGGCGACCTCATGGTCACTTGCGCATTTCACTGCCGACTGTATTAGGCAAGCTGACTGATGTGTAAAAATTAGGAATGTCTATTTTGTGAGATACTGGTGACTGCCGGTGCCCGAGCCTGTGGGCTCCTGATCCGGCTCGCCGGATCCCTAGCCACTCCGTTTATTTTAACTGCTGACTGTGGAAAAGAATCTTGGAATAAAAACTTACTATAGTCACCACTAAAAAGTAGTGGCAGATCTTCAATTTGTCCCAAAATAAAAATTTTCTCCGCGGTTTTTTAATTTTCCTGCTGTAAAAATTACGGGTGTCATCATGGACTCCAGCCAGTATCACTAAAGCAAATGGGACATAATTATGTATTTCACCGTCTTCGCAAATGACATAACTGCCGCAGATTCCAGCCTGAACTGACTCTGAGACAGAAATCGCAGTTCTTTAATGCTGAGTATCAGACTGCCACGAAAAATTGAAGAGGAAGAAGATCAAAGGAAGAAAAAGGAAGTAAAAATCGAAGAGGAGACCAACGGCTAAAACAAAGAAGGCGAAAAAACACCTCTTTTCCACTGTTTCCCAAAAGACGATTGAAGACATGAAATAAAAATAAACCTCTCTTGTCTTCGCCACGTCTTCGCCACGTCTTCGCCTTCCAATTTCAAGATGGAAAAATTCTCCCTTCATCGTGAAAATCGGCCGCGCAAATCCCTGTGAGAGAGCGAGCAGACGAGAGGGCGGGTTTTTGGCGCCATTGTGTCAGAGCTGGGCGGTTCCGTCCTCCAATGGCAGCAAGCAACTTTCTCTTTCGATAGGCACGTCCGCCTTTCAGAACCGCGGCACCCGAGCCGGCCCCTCCTCAAATGATGTCCATCGATCGGGCTAGCCGCCATTTATCGATGAAAAATGAGTGCAAACTTGTTAAAGAGAAACCCGGCCGGGATTGCAGTGCGCGCCATTAAGAATGGTGGATACTGTGTGGATATTGGACCGGGCGCGGGAGTAGGAAAACAAAAAAAGAAGAAAGAGAGGATGAGTGGTGTGGAGTCGCTAGCAAACTGTCGATGCTGATTGGTTTGTCGGTTGTGGGTGGACTTAGCACATTTCTCGGCTGTCTTTCTTGATTTTTCTCTTTGTTCAGGTTCTATTCGGTTGTTTTTCTTCTGAATCCCACTTTGGTGTGTAATTAGTTATAATTTTGGCGTTTTCTTTTTTTTCTTCTCTTTTTGTTGCGTGTCCTCAGAACCTACCCATTTAATGAATAAGAAGATTCCAAATACATCAGGCCAAACTGACATGATTTTACTAAACTTGTAAGATGCGGGGGTTGACGTCACACTGATAAATAGCTGTTACCTATAAATCAATACATGATAAACCTTGCTCAAGTTACTGCGAACCATACATACCAACAATTGAAAAGGGAGGAAGGGAAGAGATATTAACTTTGAAAATAGCATCCGCTTCCGGCTGTTCAGATTCGGTGCGCGCAGGCCATTTTTGTGTAAATCGTGATGCGGTAAACAATGTTCTTTTTAAGTTCAGTTACAAAAACCGTGGCCGGTACGGGTATTGTGTTTTAAAAGAAAATTGCTTCGTCATTGTTTTCGCTGCGGTGAGTTCATTATTGTGAAATGTCTCAAGAGGTAATGAAAATGTAAGTACACGACTTTCACGGAAAGCTTTAAGCTGCAAGTACCGGCATCAACATTGTATTGCATCGGACGTCACCATGACTGCCATCGGGACTGCATGTACAGGGTGACCCATCAACATTGTATTGCATCGGACGTCACCATGACTGCCATCGGGACTGCCGCTGTACAGGGTGACCCATCAACATTGTATTGCATCGGACGTCACCATGACTGCCATCGGGACTGCATGTACACGGTGACCCATCAACAATGGAACCCACAACAATGTTGATAACTTCAACATATGTTGACAGAATCACTTCATATTTAGGGGACATAAACATAAACTTCAGCCGATGTGTATGACCCTTCCACAAAGTGACAATTTTATAGATAAAATGGTCTGACTTGTGCAATTTCAATTTTTTTTCTCCAAATTCAAGGATCGACTTAGCAGTACAATCGAGGTTTGAAATTGAGCGGTAGTCAAATTAACCCGATTGAAGCCCTCCAGATTGTTACCTTTGGGGTAATTCGAATGACAGCGTATACCTTGATCAACATTAGACAATTAATGACTTGAATACAGCAATTACAGGCAGGATCAGGGCACTTCCCATCGATGAATGCGTTTATGTCATTAATTAATTTTGCGCGACATTGCGCAAGTGTAACTTTACAACGAAGGGGTTACATTTTCCAGTCATTTGAGTTTATACAATATTTTTATAGTTGTTCATGAACTTCAGTTCGTCCACGACCATTTTAAAAAGTTTCGAGTCTACAGGTAAAATGGTCCGACATTTATCTATTCTCCAAAAGGTGTTCCAAATTACACTTCCGAAATTGTCAATAGCACGAAAGCTTTCCTGTCTAGGGATTGCCTTGAACCTAGCTGTAATTACTGCTTTCTTCAGGTCACCGATGATCTAGGGGGTGTTTGTGTATACTCAGACATTCATATAACTAAAAATGTAAAAGTCTGGAGGGTTTAAATCAGGTAAGTATTGCTACCGCTCAATGTCAAACCTCGTTCTGTTGAGTCGATCGCCGAATTTGGACACTTCTTTTGAAATTGTATAAAAGGCAGACTATTTGATCTACAAAATGGCCACTTTGTGGAAGGGTCATGCATGGCTGAAATGTATGTCCCCCAAATATAAAGTGATTCGTTCCACAGATGTAGAAGTTATGATCATTTTTGAGGGTTGCTTTTTTGTTGGGTCACCCGGTATTTAACTGAACTTACCATAAACCGTAACCTTTTTGGTTTTTAGTCTTTAAAGTATATCAGTTCTTCCCGTGAAAACAAGTTCTGTCTGTTCTACTTACTATCTGTGATCTGCCCAGGCTTCCACATGCGACAAACCGCAACACGGTGGCCTAGTGGTAAGGCGTCCGCCTAGTGAGCGGGAGGTCGTGGGTTCGAACCCCGGCCGGGTCATACCTAAGACTTTAAAATTGGCAATCTAGTGGCTGCTCCGCCTGGCGTCTGGCATTATGGGGTTAGTGCTAGGACTGGTTGGTCCGGTGTCAGAATAATGTGACTGGGTGAGACATGAAGCCTGTGCTGCGACTTCTGTCTTGTGTGTGGCGCACGTTAAATGTCAAAGCAGCACCGCCCTGATATCACCCTTCGTGGTGGACTGGGCGTTAAGCAAACAAACAAACACATGCGACAAGGCCATATCCCCAATTGGACACACATACAAAATAAACATCCTGACTGCTTCTTGTTCAGGATCAGAATTTTTGAAGGAATTTGTTTCTGAAACTGAAGTCGTTGGTGTTTTTTAATTTTTTCATTAAAAAACCAAATCCCACTCTGCACATAAAGCAGCATCAGACTTTGGTTTTATGCGTGTGTCAAAGTTGAGGCGTGGCCATATCCCAAATAAAAGCCTGCATGGTTAGATCTATAACAATAAAGAAAATCGAGTCGTTTACACGACAAGGGCTGTTAGACCTTTAAATATTACCAGGCTTTACATCTGCTACGAGTAACTTTTCAGTGTATTGCTTTCTCCCCGCCAACAGCTTAACTGTCTCATTTAAAGAGCGAAGAAGTTTCAAGGAAATAATTTTTTTACTCATTTTTTACCAGTGAATCTTTAGCTACCCCCAATATTCACAAACCATTTATTCTTATTCTTCTTGTTCTTGTTCTTGTTGTTGTTCTTCTTCTCTGCTGAAACAGGAAAACTTTTAGCGTCCAGGATACCATCAGGCTAGGTCACCACTTGCATTGTCACAGGTTTGTTTTAACAGCGTTTGCTTTTTGGGACCAAACGCTTAAATCGTCAACACTTTGAGAAGGAAGGCGCTGTTAGCGAATGTGCACCTGTCTATCTGTCTGTCTGTCTGTGTGTTTGTCTGTCTGTCTGTCTGTCTGTCTGTCTGTCTGTTTGATTTTCTGTCTGTCTGTTTCTCTCTCTCTCTCTCTCTCTCTCTCTCTGTCTGTCTCTCTCTTTTTTTCCGTACCCCCCCACCACCCCCTTCCGCTCTCTCCACCCAACCCCTCTTCATTCTAAAAGGTTGGTTTTTGAAAAGCGTTTGACACCACTTTGCCACTGTGACCTCCGAGCAAACGGAGGCGTAGCTCCTACCTGCGGTCCACAGGGCCCGGTACGTGAGGCGAAGAAAAGAAAGACGTCTGGCCAAAGACCTCGGGACCAGATAGACTACGTGAGGCCCTGGCTGTCAGCCGTATTAAGTCCCTTCCACGTAAACTGTGGACTGCCCTTTTTCTCTCTACCTCTTCTTCCTCAGTTTTTGCCATTGTGGGGGTTGGGTTGGTATAGCTAACTACTCCTGCAAACTATTAAAAAAAATGTGAATGGTTGGCGGTGATGGTGGTAAAGGTTTAGTGACGGTGGTGGTGATGGTGAAGGTTTAGTGACGGTGGTGGTGGTAGTAGTTTTGGGTTTGGGAAGAAGGTAACAGTTGAGGATGAAGGAGATAAATGGATGGTGGTAGTGAGTTTGTGTTAGTGATGCTGTTGTCAATGAGACTCAAAAGTTACGAACACTCATTAATAAGAGTTTTGATATTGACTTCTCACTTTTGTCAAAGATACAAAGGGACATAAACGCTCTATGATGTAGACAACAACAGTAAGTAATGGTTATGCGGAAGCAGTCTCCCGACACCTGAGAGTTGAAATGAACAAAAACACTTTCATCCTCAAAAAATGATTTTCGCAAGCTCATATTGTTTCTCATTCTCATTTTACCTCACTTAGTAATGCATGTTACTGACTTAAAATCGCGACTACTGACTTGTTAAAACTCACAATCGCACTGAATGCGGTTTTCCTCAGATATCATAGGAAACCCAGAACAGTGCAGCTAACGTTTCCTCACGTTTTGGTTGTGAAGGTGGGTTACTGAAGATCTGAGAAGTGGTCAACCGGTATAAATACAAAAGGAAACCAGGCCGGTAATAGCAGCACATGATCAGACAGACACAGGCAGACAGACCGACAAACAAACACATATATACACCCACATATACATACAGACGCGCGCATGCACACACGGTTGCACGTACGCACACACACACAAGCACGGACGCACTCACACACATACACATACACACACACAAACACACACAAACATACACACACACAAACACACACACACACACACATTTGTTTAAACCACAGAACCCGGAGAGGGAAGTTTAAATTGATTTTATTTATTTCATTCACTTCAAAAAGAATCCACAAACACAAAGAAAAAGAACCCAAATGATGAAATTTCATTTGGTTGATTCACTTTTTCCCTGATCCACCCTGTTCCAATAAAGCCAGGAACGCAGAGCAGTAATAACATGTGTAAATCTGGAACTGAGAAGCATGATGCGGGTTGATTGCAACCGCAGATTGAAATCACTACGTCCCAGGGGGCCTTTTCGGAAACTTTTTCCAACAATGAACTCGCCCCGAGTGTTATATGAATTTGCCTTTAATTTGGAAAAAATTGTATTAAATCACACAAAATCAGCAAACTCTCCTGTCACATAGAACGTCCATTATATAGTGCAATGTTGAAATGAAGTTACCGGTCTGAAACATTTAGTCGTTTCTTCTGAGACAATCCTTGTTCTCTTATCATCTACAGATTTACCGCAGCCTTCACCACGCGATTTCACAGCAGAAGTCAGACTTTCGAACATATACAATCTACGTAGGCAAGCACGATACGTCATGACGTCATATGATTCCTAGCATATTGACGTAATGCTAAACATCCGGTTATCCCGAGTTTTCTCTGTAATACATGTCCGTGGGTTTTTCAATGTTCGGTTATTCCCGTGGCTTCATGCGGAAAGGGAACCGTCGTCTGCAATCAGTCAACGACATGGACCATTCTGGTCCTTGTTGCTGTCAAAAACACGATTTTAACACAGAAATGATGTAATGTCAGAATAGCTATATAAACGCTATTGTGTTTTAATCGTAGCAATGGGGTCCGATATTTAGACCAGACAAGTATAATGAAGCATTCGGCACATATTTTCTTGTGTAAAAACGTAACTGAGAAGCGGAACCAAAGACGTGGAAGAGTTGAGTCCAGGTATACTGGATTACAAAAATAATCATGCTAACCATGCGAAGCACATACGCCTTAACCATCATATTTGTGTCTAAATTAATTTAAAAACAACAAAACAAAGTACCCCCCCCACACACACACACACACACACACACACACAAACCCACACACAATCACACACACACACATACACACATACACACACACACCGTCACACACATACACACACACAGACACACACACACACACACACACACACACACACACACACACAACAAAAACACGAATGAGCTAATAAAGAGTAAAGAAATCACACACAAACATTTTTCTGGCTAAAATGGTGTTAACTGTTCCAAAAGAAATCGTGGGCGCTGGGCCACAGCTTACACAGTCTGCAAATCGTTTTCAGAACTAGAAGTCTCTGTCGACACGAGCATGATACAGATTAGAATTACACTGATTAACAAACATCACAGTCGACGAGAAAAGGCCCTAAAAAGCTAACGTTCAAGTACAGATTCTGTGCGATTACGTTTTCTAGTTTATATATTAATTAGCGACTTGTTCAGTTTAATTTGGCCTGACTGACTGGGTAAACAACTCGATACGTGGACTGTTGCATCTTGAATTAAATTTGCGATAGGGGAGACCAAAGTTGGTACATCTTAAAAGGCACAGTCCCTCTCGTGAAAGCTGTTCTGCTTACCATCTCACATCTGGCTCGACTTTCACCTTGGATAAGACTATCTCTCCACTTTGTCACGTACCAAAAAAGAAAAGTGCTCTTTGTGTACAGTTTGATTTTTTTTTTCATGATTTTTTTTTTAAAGGCACAGTGCAGCTCACAGCCTTCGTTTTGCGTTTTTGTTGCAGCTGAGTGCATTTACAGTTCAAAAATCCTCCTATGGTAGTAAAACAAACCCAAAACTACCCAACGACGACATCTGTGAAGCTCGACAGTTTCTTGTTCACGCGAGTGCATAAATTAACCTAGTTATTACGTGGTGTTTGGTCGGAGTTCGATTCAACTGAGTGATTCCGGCCTCCATTTTGTTTTACACAAACTCATGATGACGTCTGACATAGTTTGCTTTAGTGACGTGTCTTTTTGTGCATGATTATGGTGATCTACCTGATCTAAATTTAGATCCAAAAATAGGCCAAGACCAGCCGGGTCCGAGTACGAAATTAATTCGTACAAAAATCGCAGTTCTTGACTCTTTGGGTGCAAGTCAATGAAACTTGGTAGTTCTTCTAACGGACAGCTGCCTGAGGTATGACTAAAAGCCCCAGGGTCTCCGTGCACAAGTTCAGTACTTTTAAATGCCACCATTTACAAAATTAATTCATAAAAGAAAATTCCAGTCAGGATGTTGTTTTGTAACCAATCAATCAATCAATCAATGAGTCTTATATCGCGCATATTCCGTGGGTACAGTTCTAGGCGCTCTGCAGTGATGCCGTGTGAGATGAAATTTTATACGGCCAGTAGATTGCAGCCATTTCGGCGCATATTTACCTTTCACGGCCTATTATTCCAAGTCACACGGGTATAGGTAGACAATTATTAACTGTGCCTAAGCAATTTTGCCAGGAAAGACCCTTTTGTCAATCGTGGGATCTTTAACGTGCACACCCAATGTAGTGTACACGGGGGGAGGTTCGGACACCGAAGAGAGTCTGCACACAAAGTTGACTCTGTGAAATAAATTTCCGCCGAACCTGGGATCGAACTCACGCTGACAGCGGCCAACTGAATACAAATCCAGCGCGCAACCAACTGAGCTATATCCCCGCCCATGTAACCATGTGTCTGAGTGGAGGAATAGTCCGCTCCCATCGTCTTATACAATTGTTCTACGGATTTGATTTCCCATGTACACATGAAGACTTTAGAGCCGGCTAGATAAATAATCGATGGATCGGTTCGGAAGTTGGAAAACTTTTTTCTTACCTTATCACCGTGCAGATACAGGCTCACTGCGGACCTGAAACAAATGGAAACAAAGTAAGTCAATTTACTGACAATATCGTTATTGAAACAATCACAGTGCGCTAAGAGATTTATAGAGCAAATCTTAAAAATAATTATTGAACTCAGCGCTTTGCGCTTCGTTCAATAATTAATTTTCTCGATTTGCTCTATAAATCTCTTAGTGCACTGTGATTTTGTTTGTTTGTTTGTTTGCTTAACGCCCAGCCGACCACGAAGGGCCATATCAGGGCGGTGCTGCTTTGACATATAACGTTTGTTTGTTTGTTTGTTTGTTTGCTTAACGCCCAGCCGACCACGAAGGGCCATATCAGGGCGGTGCTGCTTTGACATTTAACGTGCGCCACACACAAGACAGAAGTCGCAGCACAGGCTTCATGTCTCACCCAGTCACATTATTCTGACACCGGACCAACCAGTCCTAGCACTAACCACATAATGCCAGACGCCAGGCAGAGCAGCCACTAGATTGCCAATTTTAAAGTCTTAGGTATGACCCGGGTTCGAACCCACGACCTCCCGATCACAGGGCGGACGCCTTACCACTAGGCCAACCGTGCCGGTCTTCCGGAAAAAATACCTTCATGTGTTTCGTACAAAGATGACCACACTTTACCACACAAACGTTGAAAACAAATTAAATACAAAAAGCGAGGAGTACTTTTTGACGGCAAACAAACATCTTAGACAAGAGACACTATCCGAGCACTTAAAAAAGATTTTTAAAAAAGACAAATGTATGGATTATAGAGAAGCTCGTGGACGTTTTGTGTCGCAAAAAAATCCGGTGCCATGGATTGACGTTTCAGAAAATTTAAGTTCATAAATGAGGTAATTCGGCGAAAGTGCACGTGGCATGGCAAGAAGTCACACTTCTACATTTGGCATGGACAGGGAAACTAAAACAGATAAGGTTACTGCTATTTCACTCCCCCCCCCCCCCCCATTCGTGTTCAGGTATGATATGTTTGCATGGCTGGGAACGCAGAAGAATAAGAAAAAGAAAATATGTTTGGATTTCATTGAGAGTTTGGTGCGGCTTCCACAAAAATACTGGTTTTTAAAATAATGTCAGCTAACAAGTAAGAAAATGAAAACCTGATTAAAGCCTGATTTGTGGTTGCGCCATTGCCTTTTTAACAGAAGAAATTTAATTTATAATTCGGCTACTTACATAGTAATGGCGTACTCAAATAAATGAACACATTAAAATAACATAAAATAACATAAACTATGGCAAACAAAACGAAATAAGTAGAGGACATTTAAAAAAAAGATTAATAAACAAAAAAATTTACGAAATAAGAATAATTTCCAGAACTTTCTTTCAAAGAGAAATCCATCTTAAAACTGTCGGTCAGGTGTTGTTTGTTTTTTAACTCCGATTCCTATATTTATCCTTACAAATCTAAAGTTCCACAACTTTCCAACATTTTCTCATTTAAACTCAGAGATTTTTTAACAGTCTGGAGGGACTTTTGGGGGCTTGGATTATTATCCTCACGCAAGATGACCGTTCTCTCGTTCCTTTGGGAAGACGAATGTGCTGCAAATTGCACGAGGACCTACAGTAAACTCTCGCTGATGGTCAAACAAAAATATATGTATGTTTAGGGTAACGTGACCAAAAAGATAGGGTCGGTAGGTCGGCTTTTTAACAAGGTTTTGATTTTATTTTTTATTTTATTTTATTTTTTTAAAGATTTAGTCGAGTTTAAAGGAGATTACTTCCCTTGTTCTCAGTATGGTTCGCAAAATGTGCCAAAAGTTGATGTTTTTTTGAGAAATGAAGAACAAGTTTTTGACGCGGCGGTAAAAAATAGGGTCGGTCGGGTTACCCCAAACCAACATATTTGTTGTTGTTGTGCCTTATGGCTTAATATATTGCCTGGCGATTGCGAGTCTTGTTTCTATGCTCCCCACCAATTTACTTTTTTTCTCTTTCTGTTAACTTATTATGAATACAAATTTCGCTTTCTTTGCTTCTCCTTCGTGTTGTCTTTTTTATCCTCTTTTTTAATGTGATCTTTTTAAATTAAGCGTATTTTATTTATTTCAGTTTATTGTATTTTTTTGGTATTTTTTTAATTAATATTACCTAATGTAATTTTATTTTATTTTGTTTTAATTTATTCTATTTAATGTCTTTATTTCTGTTTCATTTCATTTTGTTTTATTTTGTTTTGTTGATGATCTTTTCTTCATAAAGGAGAAGATCTTATACTTATCTTCCTTTCGTTTCCTTTTTGTTGTTGTTTTGTTTTTGTTTTATTTTGATTTGTTGTTTGTTCTCGTTTTTTCCCCGCATTTTGGGAGATATTAACATTTTTCTTCTTCTGATTTTGAGATGCAAGCAATCTGAATATTGTTTGCAAAAACGACTCATTGCAAAAATATTATGCAGCCTGGTGCAAGATCAGCAAAAGAAAGAGAATCCGAAAAAAAAACTAAACAAAAAAAGATTACGAAACCCCTCGAAAGAAAGCAGAAGAGATACACAAGCAGCAGAAACCGAGAGAGAGACAAAATAGCCGATCCACCCGCCATCCAATAAGAGAAAGTGAGGTTGAGGACGAGAAGGGACTAATGAAATCAATCGCGGGAGATGGATTGTGTTTTCCATTTCGTTAGAGAGTAACAGGGGACAGCACTCCAGGGGAGAGACTTGCCCGGCGCTGGCTGGCCGGGCAAGGAGCCCGGGACACGTTGCAGCGACAAACGCTTAATCCCAAGCCCCCTCGGGTTTAAACAGCGCGGCGTGCTTCGGCTCGGGCCCCAGCTCGCTCCGTCTCGCGCGGATTACTTATCCGTCCAAATTTGTCTTGTAAACTGGCGCGAGCCGCCCGGCCTGGAGTCGCACGTGCCAAATTGAGGAAAGGGTCAGTGCTGGGCCCGTCACATTGGGTCCGGGGGCAAGGGATGTGCCCATACAGACACTCAAGGTGTTTGCCGTGCCGACCCGTCGGTCTCCGCAGAGCTAGCTGCACTGTTCTTCTAGGACTGCCACTCTCCGAGGCAAGCAAACAATACAAAATATAAAAAATAAAGAAATAGGCTAAAGGAGAGAGAAGTAGAAAGAGAAAAAGAAGGATAGCAAACCTTCTTCACTTAGGATTGCACAGACTAGGCGGTTGTATAGCTGCACCAAGCTTGCTGCTGCTGCCCTTGTTCGTCAGTTTCTATCCCCTCCCCTCTCCTACCCCCCACCCCGACCCAAAGAAAAAAATCCAGGTAGGGACGGGGAGGGGATAAAAAAGAAAGAAAAGAAAAAAGAAGCTTCGTTTCTTGGGAGAGTGTAAAGACTAAATGACTGTAGGCTACATGTATAGCTTAACCGCGCTTGCGGCTGCTGCTGCCGTGTCCTTGCCCTTGGGAAGGTTCTTGAAGCGCTGAAGGGCACTCAGTGGAAAGAGCCAAGGGGGAGGATGTTACCAGAAACAAAAAGGTATTCTGTCAATGTTCACTACAAGTGAAAGAAGAAGGAGATGACTGAGGAGAAAAATGAACTGAGGTAGAGGAGGAAGAGGTCGTCGACGACTGGTGAGAAGGAAGAGGCGAAAGAAGAGAACAAGAACAATTTATCTAAGGACAATCAGAACAAGCACAAGAGCAATTCTTTAGACTCAGAAACGCCATTACTTGGACCGAGAACAACAAGAAGAACAAACAAACAAAAATTAACCCCCCCCCCCCCCCAAAACAAAAACAAAAACACCCCAAACATTCCTGGGATTAAGTTTAAAATCAATGTAATTAAATGTCAAACATAGCATAGAAAAGACGTTTCTATCTCCATGAACCACTTATGAGAGCAGGTAGGCTCAAAGAAATAGAAAAAAACACCCTTGCAGGTTTGGACAAGGGATGAGATGGCAGAAAGTCACACCTATGTACACAGATACTCATCACAGACAATACAAAATCTTCGTAAAAATTGAAAAGGTCACCCAGAAAGTAATAGTTCAGGTCGAAAATCTTACCTTTAGCCTACCTCATTTTGTGGATAAAAATAAAATTACTGCCCGGTTTGGTCTGAAATTTACGGTTAACAAAAATTATTCTTATTCGTGGCTGAAGTGAAAAATACCCGAGGCTGTTGCTGTTACCACTGATGACGACAGAGACAATACTCTCCAAGGAACAAAACAAAACAAATGACAGAGAGTCAGGGTGCACGCACACCATGAAATTAGCTCAAGGCGCTTGACAGTGTGTAGAGATGGACAAGGAGAAATTCATCCCAACTTGTCAAAATTGAAGTAAAGGCACTGATTCCATTTTAAATGTTAGTAAATACCATCCCCTCCCCTTCTCACATTTTCTTCCGTTCTTTTTTCTCTCTCATCATTCCTTTCTTTCCCCTTTTCGTTCTGTCTTTGCCTGTTGTTCCTGGTGCTTTTACAGCATGCGAAGCTCAGTCCCTAAGCCCCAGGCTGACATCTGGGAAAAGCCCAAACCCCGACCATCTCCCACTGTCTTAAATCGCAGGTCATCACCATTTTCGTGCAACGATGTCACTGCGCGAAACAACGGCTCCGGGCCCGAGGGGGGCAAGTCTTGACGAGTCAACGCTAGTTGCGCCCCCTTGGCCCCCACGAGAGGGCGCCACCCAGGGGCCGTGTCACGAGTTTAAACAGCAGTTTGCTGCCTGCAAGATTCCATGGCCTCCCAGACTTGGTCCTATCTGAGGCTTTGACACCTCATGGCTGCAAGGAAAGGTGATTGTTTGGACAGCGGCTCTGTTAGAGGAGGTTTGGGGAGGTCTGGAGGTCGCACCAGGAGGACAAAGGTTGTGTGCTTATTGCCGATGGAGGGAGCCTCAGCCTCCTCAACAGGGATTCTTGCTCCATTGGCCTACTTCCCGTGTTGTTACTGGAGGGTGGAGATTTTGCAGGAGATTTGTCTATTGGGGTGTTTTGTTTTCGGGGAGTCCCGGCTTTGTCTTTTTTTACTGGAATAAGGTTTTTGGGAGAGGGCCGTGTATTGTGTCTTGTTAAGAAAGGTTATTTCCCCATTGGATCAGTTGTCGTGTTGTTACTGGGTGTGCAGATTTGGAAGAGTTCGTAATTATTGTTTATTGTCTATTTGTGACCGTGGTCTGCATATTGGGAGTTGCATGCTGAGATGGGTTTGGGCTCTATTGGACAATTCTTGTGTTTTGTGAGGGTTGGGGTTTAAGAGGACGTTTTTGTAACCGGAAATGCAATTGCTAACAATGATTCTGGTAGAGTTTTTACAGTGTTGTTACCGGGATGGCGTTTTAGAAGAATGTGTGTGTGTGGATATTGAGATGTTTTTTTTCTTGTTTTGTTGCCGAGATGAAGCTTTTAAGGTTTTCACTGGATGTCTCGATACTGGGACTAACATTGGGAGGGGACTTGTGTATTGTAATGTATTGTTGTAAGGATGGAAGCACGTTGAAGACTTGAAAACGTAAATGTCTTGCTATTGGAATGTAGATTGCAGAAGGCTCGTATAAAGTGAACAAGGCAAGGCTGAGAAGATTAGTGGACATCAGTCAAACATTGAAAGGGTTCATTGTGTGCTTGGATGAGATAAGGCCAAACAAAAATATATGTTGGTTTGGGGTAACACCGACCCTATTTTTTCCTGCCGATCTTAACACTTTTTTTTCGTTTCTAAAAAAAAAAAACCCCAAAAAACCCACCTCTGGCACATTTTGCGAACCATACCGAGACTAAAAAAAAAAAAAAATTTTTAAAGCCGACCTACCGACCCTTTTTTGTGGTCATGTACCCTAAACCAACATATATTTTTTGTTTGGCCTAAGGACCATCGTCGGGATGACTTCAGCACGTTGTGTCAGAGAGAGGGGACTGTAGGAATGAGCAGAGACGTGAGCATATACGGTACCTGAACCCACACATGCACGCAAAAAGAACCTTCTGTGCTTCAAAACTAAAGCTGCCGAACCAACTTAGAAGCATTTTCACGGGGGCTATTCAGATCCCTCATAGTCGTCAAAATGTGTCAAGTTGTAGAGACAGAAGTCAGTCAGTGAGTTAGTCGTTTGTTAAATCAAGTGATCTGTCAATCAATCAACCTCCAAAAGTGTTAGCCTCTCCAGTGCTTATGCTTTGAAAACAAATGTTAAAAAAAAGAGAAAAACGCACATTCCATCAAAAATTGAGAACTGACGATTTGTTGTTGTTGCAATTAATGTTTCACTTTGGGTTATTCTCATTAGGGATATTTATTCCGACCGCAGATGAAATCCACATTACTAACTAAGGACGGCCGGCTTTTGTCTTTTGTCTTTGTGTTGTCTTAGCTATTAAGGAAATACCAGTTAATTTTACATAGCTTGTAAATAAATTTTTTTCATTAAACAAAGGTTTCCGAAAGGGAGAAAAATACACAAGTGTAAAATGTCACCTGCGTTGAAAGAAATTTTTCTTATTGCATTTCAAGCTGCTTCTGTGCTTGCAATCTCTTTCCCAATCAACCAGACACACACTTGTTTGGTTCAAACAATGTTTTATTTCTTTTTCTTTATTTCACAAACTCGTTTCCAGGAAGAAAAACTGAAAAATAGCAAGGTCCTACACGGCGTTTTGATTTCATTTTTGTATTTTACATCTGTTTGTTAATTTAGTCATCCGTTTGTTTTTTGTATACACTGAGAGAAGTTAGGCTAGGCAACACAACTTACTTGCGTTTGTGTGTGCATGGATAGAATGTATGTAGGAACTCTTGTGTGAATAAGGTCTTTCGGAGAAAGATACAAGAAAAGCATTCAAATGACCACGAAGTTACATTCTCTCTCCTGTCTTCTCTCTCTCTCTCTCTCTCTCTCTCTCTCTCTCTCTCTCTCTCTCTCTCTCTCTCTCTCTCTCTCTCTCTCTCTCTCTCTCTCTCTCTCTCTCTCTCTCTCTCTCTCTCTCTCTCTACACACACACACAAAACTCTAGTTTTGTTTTAAGGCCAAGGAAAGATTGAGTCACATTATAAACGGACACCTCTTTACCTTCAAGGACAAGCACACTTTCACAAACGTACAATAGCGTCTAATTCCGGAGAGTAAAAAGGAAAAGTGCTTTGTTTTCACGGCCAGGACTATTTACCTAGCGCGACTCGCGGCCCCACACAGACTTTACTCGAACCTAAAGCTCAAAGGATGACAGAGGTGTCCTCAACAGAAAACACCCCAAGACCAATCCAAGGCGAAGAAAAGGAAAGACTGGTAAGAAGAATCTGACGATAATGAAGAAGACTGGTATAGGAACACTTTCACCATGATTAAGACTTTCGCAGCTTCAGAGCAGAAGAATGAAAAGGAGGATTGGTTGTAAGAAATGAAAAACGTCATGGAGAAATAACTAGAAAAGAACCAATTGAAAAAAATGGTAAGACAGAAGGGAGAGGGTGTTGGTCAGAATGAACTAGTTTACCAAGCCACAAGCAAATCATGCTTGCATTTATGAAACATCCCCCCCCCCACACCCTACCGAGAGAGAAAGAGAAAGAGAGAGAGAGACAGAGACAGAGAGAGAGAGAGAGAGAGAGAGAGAGAGAGAGAGAGAGAGAGAATTTTGAACTTTGAACTTTATTACAGGAAAGATAGCATTAGGTCCGTTGGACCTTTCTTACAGCTAGTCCTGATCTAAGCAAACAAAATGGTTATAATCGAAATGGGAATACATAGGAACAAACTTTTTATGATGAAACGCAGACACACGCAATAATAGTAATATAAGAATAAGATCATTCTTTACAGACATGTGATATACAAATATCACAATACGGGCAATACAACCATACATTATCAGAACACATCAGAACATTATCAGAGAGAGAGAAACAGAGAGACAGAGAGAGAGAGAGAGAGCCGAGAGAGAGAAACAGAGAAAGAGAGAGATAGAGAGAGAGAGAGAGACAGAGACAGAGAGAGAGTGAGAGGACAAGACAAGGCAAGACAAACTCTTTGTTAACGAGGGTAGAAGCCAGGCAAATACACATGTTTTGTTTTGTTTTGCTTATTTGTTTGTTTTTTGCATATAACCCTCGCCCTTAAAAAAAAGAGAGAGACAAACAGACAGACATACAAACAGACGGACAGATAGACAGGCAGGCAGACAGGCAGACAGGCAGAATGACAGACAGAGAGCTCTCAGGTTTAAAACGAAACAAAACTTGTCAGAGAAATCTACCATCACAGAAGTAAAATAACAGGGGTGAAAGATTGCAAATGAGACATAAAGACACAGGCAGCGAGACAAATACGCAGAGGCAGACAGCGACAGAGTTGAAGCAAAGAAGCAAACAAAAATCTTGCTAGAGAAACCTATCCTTGCAGATGACAGAACAATAAAGACAGACAGGGCTTGAAAGGGCTTAACCCTAAAAACATGCACAGACAGACAGACAGACTGACAGACAAAAAAGACAGACAGCTTTTTTTGACTGAAAAAAACCCTCGATGAAAAACAAATCTTGCCAAAGAAACGTACCCTTACGCCAGAAAGAAGAAGGGGGAACAAAAGAAGGCTAGGAAAATGCGTAAACGTGACATCACTCCGCAAAGAAACGTCCACGCCCAGATTTTCTCGCGACAAATTTCCTCTGCGGTCCGACCCGATGGCGAAGACGTGCTGTTGTGGACGCCCCCCGTTCCACTCTCATCGTGGCTTTTGAATATTTCCTTCGCGAATAGGTTTCCGAGCAGGACCGGGGTCCTTATGGAAAGGAGCGGGGGAACTAGGACAGGGTTGTGATTGCAGACTGGTGGAAAGTTCTGGCGTGAAGCACGTGCTGGCTGGGGCTATTTCCTTGGCTGTCCCTGGTGTACTAATTGCTGCGGTTTTGCAAGGCCGATGGGTTTTTGTCATATGAAGATGAGTTTGGGGTCTTATTTTGCAGCAATTGAGCAGCATTGTCGTTTTGCCTGCTTGCAGCATGCAAGATTATGGTATGATTAAGATGTGATATCCTTCCTTCCCCCCAGCGAATACTGAGATCGAGAACTGTTTTCTCGACAAGGTTTCATTATTGGTGTCTTCTTGCAGCGAAACCGACATCTCTTCTAGTCTTGGAGATTAGGCCTCAAGACTGTTAATAGCCCAATCAACAGACCGTTTTACCATCATCAGGAGAAATCAAATGAAAGCGAAACCAAACCCAACGTAAAATGTATAAGGGTATACTCTGAAGATTGGCGTGTAATAACTTTAACATAGCAGAAAGATTGTTTGGAGTCGAACTAAAAATGATCGTTCATGAAAGTTATGTTATAAGCCGTCTCAGATGTTCTCTTACGTACCCAATAGTAACTTGGATTAAAAGCCCCCCAGCTTATTACCTTGACAAATTGTCCGATTTCAAAAACACATTTTAGAATGTTTGAAAAAAAAAGATGTCAACATTCAAAATTCGTCCTTATTTCATTTTAGTTGCTAGTTCCTTGTGTACAGAGTCACCAGATACGTACACACACACACACACACACACTAACACACTAACACACACACACACACACACACACACACAACACACACACACACACACACATATATATATATATATATATATACACACACACACACACCCACACCCACCCACAAACACACACACATATACATGTACACACACACATACACACACACACACACACACACGCACACACACACACACACACACTAACACACTAACACACACACACACCATAACACACATACACACCGCCACCACCACCCTCGTCTTGATTCCTGGTCAATCATTCTAAAAACATTTCGTCAAAACTTGATCAAAAGTAACAAATCAAAGGACACTCGCAGAGGACGATGGAGTCAAAACTGTCCCCAGACGATTACTGTGCCACGCATTTAACATTGATTTTGAGTTGATTGTCCTTCGTGGCTACTTAGTATGACCTATTTCTCCCAAAGTCGTTGTTTTAAATATCTGTATATAATCACCTTAAAGCGACTTTGACCAGGTCACTTTTGTTTTCGTTTGTAATTGCGCATGTTGTCGGAGCATAGAACTTGGATTAATTTCAGCTGAAGGAGAGTTACCCACCTTGGATTACCCAAATGGGGTTGGCGCTGTTGTTACAAATCAGTTTCACACAACAACGCAGACGACATTTTCTTTACAAAGGTACACTTTTCGTGAAGCATTCTATCTATTTCTGGGTTGTTTTTGTTGTTGTTGTTGTTGTTTGGGATGGAATTTCCCAAGGAGAACTTAAGAGAATTGATGTGAGAATGTTTGCTGAAAGAAAGAAAATGAGTTTGTACGTGGACTAAATTCGAGCCGGGCTGATTTGCATTGCTGCGAGGCCCAGAGTGAGTTTTTGTTCTGCGGCCACTGGAACAACTGAAGCCTGAATTCGGGTATGTGTTTAGTATCAGACACTTGCAGGCCCACCTTTTTTTAACGTTGAATTTACTTTGTAAGTAGCCATTCAGCAAACGTGTTGGCAAAAGCTTCAAAACCACGTGCATCCATCCTTTCGATCTGTCTCTCTCTCTCTCTCTCTTTCTCTTTCTCTCTAATTACAGTCTGGGACGCCCACTCAAAACACAGCCGTTTTCAGTTTGAGTAACTCAGCGCTCAAACGTTTATTTTAAGGTATTCTTAGAGTATGGACACATAGTTACAACCCCCAACCTGAACTGTATAGCTCTTGGGGCGATTTGAGACAGTTTTCTTGTTAGATATTATTCCTTCAATTATAGGCTAGCCAAAACCCTGCGGCCGAGACAGCGCTAACATATTTGTCTTGGTAACACACGCCATATGAATCTAAAGTTCATAAAAAGGGTTTTCTGGAGTGGATTTTTGATCTTGTTTTCTATCTAAACACAACATATGTATATATCTTAGGATTCAGGAGACAATAAAGAATACCATGCAACCATTTTTAAATCTGTTAGAGAAAATTTGATTGTAATCCCAATTTCATTCAACAAACAAATTAGTTAATTTTGAAGCTTCCGAACAGAAATGCAATCCTATAGTCCGGACTGAGGCAAAGAATGTATGACCAAAATTCCAATTGATTTGCTGAAAAATGCAATCGCCACAGTTCCGCCTCAACTTTTGCAATAAGCCGGATTTGACGTAATCAAAGGCATTAATCGAGAAACTGAAAAAAATGTGGAAGAACTGTTGTGAAAAGTTTCATGAAAATCTGTTTTGTAGTTTGTTGGAATTGCTGTGCACGCAAGCACACACACAGACACACACACACACAGACACATACACGCACGAATATGCACGCACGCACGCACGCACGCACGCACGCATTCACACGCACGCACGCATTTACACGCACGCACGCATTCACACGCACGCACGCATTCACACGCACGCACACGCACGCACGCACACGCACGTAAGCACGCGCGCGCGCACAAAGACACACAAACACACACAAATATTTTTGAATTCGTGAAAAATCGATGTCAACAATCGAAATCAGTCCTCATTTAATTTTGATTGCCAGTTTCTTGTGTAAAGAATCACCAGATGCGTACACACACACACACACACAAACACGCGCACGCACGCACGCACGCACACACACACACACACACACACGCACACACACACACACGCACACACACACGCACACACGCGCTA
This sequence comes from Littorina saxatilis, assembly GCF_037325665.1. Taxonomy (NCBI): domain Eukaryota; kingdom Metazoa; phylum Mollusca; class Gastropoda; order Littorinimorpha; family Littorinidae; genus Littorina; species Littorina saxatilis. Next base: position 41,788,015 of record NC_090247.1, on the reverse strand, counting down.
GCCTTATTCATAAAGAGGAGGGATAGCAGAAGTTCGCCGGCTGATCAAGCCTACGTCAGAATCTGTTTACAAAGGGACGTGAAACGGCTTACTGTTTGCAAGGTCTACAAAGCGTTTAATATGTGACAGCTGACATGATCATGCCGTACTAGAAAAATAATAGCAATGAGCAAGGTAACGATTGAAGTTTCAAGTGTTTGCAACTACGAACCTCATCATGGGAAAGTGCTTACATAAATTATAAATGAATTATAAAACTACCATAGTACTTACGCGGGAAAATGAGGGTACACAAGCGTTGTTCAATGAATAAAATGAAATGAATATATGCATAGATAAATAAATAGAGACAGAATTTTGTTTTTAGGAATAACTAAATTCATGAGTTAACTAAATACATTTATCAATGAATCAATACATTTATCATTAACAAAATTGAACATAAATAAATTAATATATAAATAACTAAGTAAATAAAAAATGTTTAAAGAATAAAGAACAAGATTTTGCTTACTCACTCTGGGAACACAGATTTAAACATGCCAAACAACAATTACCAATTCATTAGAAGGGAGAAACAAGCCCATGTTGTACCAAGAAACAAACATGGTTTTGTTGGTTAGACGCCCTTATTGTATACCAAGAAATTGTGAGAAACAATTATTGTTTTGGTAATTAATTCTTTTATACTGGTATATCATTTTTGACTATATGAGGAAAAAAGTTTGAGCGCCGATTGTAATGTTCAAAACATCCAGTTAACTACAATGGTAAAAGAATCATAGTCAAATTTGTAAATAACATTCGACAGTTTTTCGAGACTTAAAAGTATACAGGTAAATCTGCATGCACTTCATAATTAGGCTAAACAGGTGACAAAATACAACATTACCATCATTTTCATTGAAGAACGCCCCCCATGCTGTTGCGTCTTTACAAGATCAAGGACGATAAAGTACAGATAAAGATAGGGCAGGGCACAGTGAGGGCAGGGCAAAGGGACAAGATAAGAAAACTGTTGAAGGGGAGGGGACAAGACGGCAGGGCAGGGCGCCCAGAGAAGAAGAAGAGAACACTTGGAGGGGGGAGGGGGAGGAGGATGGGTCAAATGTGGCGGCGCTACGTTACGCTAATGAAACAACACAAATGGCATTGACTCACCTGTGGAGAATAAATTGACACACTCCATCCTCTCAAATTTGTAAACAAACTTCTGCTCGCTGTTTGGCCAGTGCTATCTCCCTCCTTTTCTTCTCTCCTTTTCTCTTTCCAACTGCAGCAAGGCCTTCTTCTTCTTCTACTCTTCTTTTCGACTCTCTTAGTCTTGTTTCTTTCACTTTCTGTTATTCTCTCTCTTTTTATTTCCCTGTCCGTTTCTTCACTTGCAGCGTGGGGCACTGGTTTGAAACAAACAGCGGCCTCTAGCCGGGGTCCGGTGCTTTTTGATGCGGACTGATTTTGATCGTGACCACCGAAAGGTGTAAGTGTCTCCGTCCGTGTGTGCGTGTGTGATGTGAGAAAGACAAGAACGTGGTGGGGGAGAGATCTAACAGAAAGAGAGAAACACCACAGAAGACAGGAGGAGCAGGCAAGTAGTAGTAGTTGTGAGTATAGAGGAGCAGTAGCCAAGAAAAAGACATGACTTGTTAGTGGCTGGGGAAGATTAGGACTCGTAGACGACCGTGAAAGCAAAAGGAGCGTGCACACGTACGACTCATCGCCCGTGTTCAACCACAGCACGTTCACCGCAACCTGAAGAAAGTGCCTCGCAACGACAACAACCAACCCCCTACAACAACCCCTCTCTCTCACTCTAGCTGTCCCATTCTCAAGATCAGTGTCTACCAAGAGCAGGACGACCGAGAGGTGGGAGATAAGGAAGAGGAGGGAGAGGCACAGGGACAGGCTTGTGGGGGTGTTGAACGTGCACGACGTGTTAATTGTGATGTCTAGAAAGACACGATGACGTTCTCCTCACGGTCATGCATGCTGGACTTGGGGAGAGTGAGCTGGGGGAGGAGGAGTTCGTGCTGTGTCCCTGTTTCTCTGTTTCATTCACTTCCCATATTCTTTGCTTCTGTTTTTGTTAGGTTCATGCACGGTTCGAATATCGGACACACAGACACTGTTGACAACAGTTCTTCAGTGCAAAGCCAGCTGCGTTTTAGGTTAGGCAGTCTTCTTGGATATCCGGTTCTGACGGTTAACGCATGCGTCAATTTGGCAGGAGTACTGGAGTGCTTCTTGTTTACGTTTAAAACTGCGCTTAGGACCTACGACACTGTAGTCTCTGTTGGCTGATTCCTTGTCCTGTCATCAGCATTGTCGTCGTCATCATCATCATCATCATCATCATCATCATCATCATCATCATCATCATCATCATCATCATCATCATCATCATCATCATGGCTGATTTCTCTTTCCTTTCCTTCTCCTCCCCCCCCTCCCCCCCCCCCTCCTTCGCCCCTCACCCTCACCACCGTCGGTGACCTTCTAATCAGACTTGATCCGTTTTTTGTTTACAGAATCCAAGAAAGTGAGACGGAACCAGTACCCTGATGTGAAACACCTACCTGGAATTGGAGTGAACAGTACACATCGAGGTGCATGCTTAATCTGTGTGGGTCAGATGAAAATACGGCCGAGATTTTCAGGAAATTTCAACTGCAGTCAACTGTGCAGAAAATCAACGACTACACTGTTTTCATGGACAAAACTGATCGGCGGGAGATTAAGTACGGGATTTGTACCTGAGTTCAATGGATCATTGTTTTGTGGTGCTTTGTTTGGAGCTGCACAATTGTTACAAAGATGAGACAGTGCTGTTGCGCGCTTTAATGATACAGTGCAAAGGAAAAGCTTGATAGTGTGTTAAAAGGTGGTTAAATACTGCGACGACTTGCCGCCGGTGCTGTGTGTACGATAGAAAGAAACGGATACGCAAACCAATTCTCCTTGTGACGTTATGATACCTGTTGTTCCATAGTTGTAAAGCTGATGCAGTCTGAAACTGTATATTCTAATCAACAAATAGAAAGTTTTGTCATCTCCAGCTAATGGGTCTACATTTAACTACAATAATGCGTACACTATAAATACTACAAAATAACAGTTTGTAGTACTGAACATAACTCTTCGTGCTGAACACGAATTGGTAGCTCGGTGTTTTTGCTTTCTTTTCAAAATGTAGTTAGAAGACAGTGCAGTTGAACAGATGAGCGGCACAGTGAAAATGTGAAACGAACAACAGCAAAACACAGAGTACAAAAGGGGAAATTGTTTACACATTGGTATCATTTGCAAATTATGATCATGATCTGATAAAGCACGGTGATTCGAAAATTCCTGATTCAACCAGCCATGTAAAAAAGGACTGGACTATCAAGATCTTTATTCCGTGATAAAATTCTGTAGGTCGACGTAGAATTTGCTCACAGAAACAAATACGTTCAAATGTATGCTACATGAGCAAATGTTGTGTGAATATATTTTCACGCACATGTTTACAGTTAGGCTACGCTATACTAAGACAATGCGGCATCCACGGAGAGCGTGGAACTAGGAAGAACTAGCGCACAGGAACACCAATAAAAGAATACCAAATTTGATCACATTTTCAACATTGGTACTTTTAAAGTAGTTCTCCACGGTTGTATTTTACTGCCTTCTCTTAATACCAATCTATGTTCTTCAGTGACAAATTCGAAGTTTATATTTTGTCATCTTGGACCAGGCAGTAAAGGAATGGAAACTGGGATGCTGTGATTAGTTCTACATAATAATATCGACAATAAGAAATTCTTTCATGTAATTCAAATATATACATGTGCAAAATGGGCAGCAAGAAGATCCAACAGAACAGAAATTCAAAATGGCGGAGAGGAGAAAACTGTCTTCGACAACGGAGAATTAATACTGTTTGTAGTCTACCAGCAGGATAAAGCAGAAACACAAATAAGACAGATTCCTGGCATCTGCTAAAAAACATTTTTTTTAAATCCACCGACAACAAAACATCTGACCACACCTATCGTGTGGTCTCTGTTGCTCGGCCTGACGAAAAAAATCTCTTATACTCATATACTCAGTGATGAGATTGTGACGCGTTCCTCAAAGACATTACGTGATTGCATGTCAGTGATACACAAAAAAATGCACCACGGAGGTGCACATCAATGATCTTCTAAAAACGGCACCGCGCAAGAAAGGCAGCAGCAGAAGAAGACTCCAGAACCAGACCATCGAGTGATGAGGAACCAGCGATGTGGATGATACTCTTCAGAACTCGCTCCGTCTCTGTCCAACAGCAGCAGCAGTAGCAGTACCCACACTGTCTCTAGCAAACGCTAGCACGCGGGAGCCAACCAAGCCAGCTCGAGCTGTGTGCAGAAGGAGAAGAAGAGGAAGAGGAGGAGGAAACGGAGGAGGAGTGAGAGTGGGGCGAGAGAGAAAAGGGGAGAGTACAGAGGCTATACCAGCGCTTAGGTCTGTCATGAAGGTGAAAGTCGAATAACGAATTCGTGCGAGCTGCTCAGAGACACGCAGACGGTCTGAATGGATGCTGAAGATTTAAGGTAAGTGTAAAGCTCCTTTTGTACATGTCTTCTATCCCGCCTTTTGTCTTTTTTTCTTCTCTGTCTCCCCGTCTCTTTTTCTTTCATTGTTGTTGTTGTCGTTCTCTTGATCTCTGTTTTGGTTTGGTCAAGTAGTATTTTCTCTGTAGTAATCATGTCTTCCTTTCTTTCTTTGATCGTGTAAACTACGTGATAGGGTTCTTGTGGTCAGTTGGCCTGAAGGGTACAAGACCAGATGATGGTCAGGGGCCTGCTTTGTGGCTCTGTCACTCTATCAACGTGTCTGGAATTGTCCACTGACACGTCCAGGCCGACGCCGGACAAATCTGAAGGACAGGCCAAGAAAATAGAAACACTCGTGATAGCACGTAATCACGTACGTAGTCCTTTCATTCAAGGCTTGGACTGTACGCATTTTCGAGGCAAACTGGTCATTACAGACTTGGAGGAAAACAGTATTTTTTGGCATGCGTGTTTATACACTGTATTGAAGGAAAAAATAATGTATTTACATAGCGCATTCACTTAAGTTTCAGAGTTTTTCGTGTTCAACTTTCATTCCGATTTTGTTCTTGTAAAATTCCGGATTTTACAAGATGCACTACCTTTTCTGAAGTCTTATTTTCTGATCTTGTGCCCGCAGTTTTTTCTTTTCTTCTGCACAACATAACAAGAGTATACATTCTCTTTCACTTTTGGACTTTGCTTTCTTTATAAAAAATTTAAAAAAAAACTAAACTTTCCTTGCCAAGAACTTATCATAATAAAATAAAAACTCCTCAGCAGGTTGTTTAAGTTTTTACGGTTTCAAACAAAAAAATGTGTTCAAGACATACTTGGACCCGGCTTCATGATGATATTCACATCGCTCATTCGCCGTTTTACCTGGTCTCCGAATTTCAATTTTCTTTATCTTTTAAAAAAATATCATTATCATTTTTAACAATTATTCTGATTTGCAGTAATCACTTACCTAAACATTTCCGCAACGGGTTGTCCACTTTTTATATTCCCAGAGACAATAAAGACTGACGAATGAGAATTTTTGTCATTCTCAAGATTTTTTTCCCAATATGTTTATGCATGTTCCAAAGAAAATAATTGAACGTTTATCAGGCATTACCACTGTCACAGCTCCTTGGTTTTGCTTAGCCCCAAACCTTGAAGTCTTAAGAGGTGCGTAGGTACAGTTTTCAATGCCGCAAACACAAAAACCGTACAGCAGTTGTTACACTTGTTCTAGTTCCGGAGAAACTCTGCAAGGAAGGAAATAGCTGTGTGATGCATGTCCAGCCCGACTCAGTTTCAAATAACTGCGACACAAATCTTGAAGCAATTTGTCCCACTTTTTTGTATATGGTTCCAGTGATATTTAAAACTCCAAAGCAGGAATTCAATTTAGGAGTTCTGGAGAGAAACACTGAACGGACAAGAATGTTCGTCAAACATGTCCACTTTCATTGCGCCTTCGTTTTACTCAGCCCAAAATCTCGAAGGGCTTTTGTGCAGTCTTCTGGGATGCTACAGTACAATTTTCCATACTGCTTTTTGATTTTTTTAATTTCTTGAGATTATTTTAAGTTACACATAAATTCCACAGCAGGAGACTTCATTCACTTTCCATAGTTCCAGAGAGAGCTCCGAACGATGTAAGAACGTCCATCGTTTTACCCAAAATTACACAAAAACTCCGCAGCAGGAGGCTGTCCTGTTTTTATAGTTTCAGAGAAATATGTGACCGAAATAAGAACGTGCATGGTTTTTACCCGGACCCCAAATCTTGAAGAACGTGTGTAGAGTAGTCTTGGAGGGTGCGTCTTATTCCTGGACATGACTCCAGGAGAGGTAGGAACAGGACTGTTAGGCGTGTAGAAGAGATCTGTGGGACTTTTGCTGGACTTGTGTCTTCGTGCCTGGGGGTGTGGGAAGGTGATGCTCCGAACGTGCACTGTGTCACGAAGTTCAACCATACCGAATCTGCGGGTCGAGATTTTGTCATTAAAAGGATGAAGTTTTAGTTTTGTGGATGAGATACATTGTGACTTGCTGGGTAGCTGACTTTCTAGCACACCAGTCCTTAAAAGATCTTGGACTAAGTAAAACGAATCGGGAGTAATGAAAGCGGACATGCCTGATGAACTTTCTCTTCCAGTTTTTTTCTCTCTAGAACTCTCTGACAGACGACTTGCTGGGTAGCTGACTTCTTATTTGACAATTTTCGGGAGAAAAACAAATGCACAAACAATTTCAGAATGTCAAAAATGTGATACACATGAGTGTACATTTTAGAAACATGAAAGCCACACGCATTGTTTAATAAGCGCAGATAGAATGTAAAATCAGAATATTTAGAACAAAACAATAACACAAACAACGATGACGAAGTGAATCTGTCTTGATAAACAATGTGCATGCATACAAACGTGATTAATGAGTGCATGCATACAAACGTGATTAATGAACAAGTTGATCATAAACAATGTATCAATTGTCGATTAAAAAAAGACGAGGAAAAACAAAACAAAAACACAGGGAGGACGTATTAAATCCGTATATAGGGCCTACTGTCCACAGTGTGTTAACAGCAAATAGAAATGATCATTTCAGCTGTGAGGGTATAACGGGTGTTTTATATAAATGCTCAGATTAATAGACTTCTTTTATGAGGTCAAAAAACAACAAAGAAGCTCTTGTAGAGGCGTTCAGTATCTCTTTTTAAGCGTCTTTAACACAGTTTAATGAGGAGAATAAATGTTGATGGCTAACATTGAACTTTGCTTCCTGATTTGTAAGCTCAACGACTCATTTAAGAGGTTCTCCCGAAAGTGTATAATGCTAGTCCTATGGAAGATTGTTCTCCTTCTTGAGATCTTCCTTCTCTATCAGTGTTACAGGTCTCTCGAAAGAACAAAGATGATGCTTTCTGACTTCGTATCGCCTACTTACAATAATCTTGCCGCAAAACAATGATTTTTGCTTTCTTCTTTCTATTATTCATTCTTACTTTTTTTTTTCTTTCTTTTTTCAAGTCCTTTCTTTCTTCCTTTCCGTCTTTCGATTTTTGTTCTTTCTTTTCGTTCTCTTTTTTACATTTAGTCAAGTTTTGACTAAATGTTTTAACGTAGAGGGGGGAATCGAGACGAGGGTCGTGGTGTATGTGCGTGTGTGTGTGTGTGTCTGTCTGTGTGTGTGTGTGTGTGTGTGTAGAGCGATTCAGACTAAACTACTGGACCGATCTTTATGAAATTTGACATGAGAGTTCCTGGGTATGATATCCTCAGACGTTTTTTTCATTTTTTTGATAAATGTCTTTGATGACGTCATATCCGGCTTTTCGTGAAAGTTGAGGCGGCACTGTCACGCCCTCATTTTTCAACCAAATTGGTTGAAATTTTGGTCAAGTAATCTTCGACGAAGCCCGGGGTTCGGTATTGCATTTCAGCGTGGTGGCTTAAAAATTAATTAATGACTTTGGTCATTAAAAATCTGAAAATTGTAAAAAAAATATGTTTTTTATAAAACGATCCAAATTTACGTTTATCTTATTCTCCATCATTTGCTGATTCCAAAAACATATAAATATGTTATATTCGGATTAAAAACAAGCTCTGAAAATTAAATATATAAAAATTATTATCAAAATTAAATTTTCCAAATCAATTTAAAAACACTTTCATCTTATTCCTTGTTGGTTCCTGATTCCAAAAACATATAGATATGATATGTTTGGATTAAAAACACGCTCAGAAAGTTAAAACGAAGAGAGGTACAGAAAAGCGTGCTATCCTTCCCAGCGCAACTACTACCCCGCTCTTCTTGTCAATTTCACTGCCTATGCCGTGAGCGGTGGACTGACGATGCTACGAGTATACGGTCTTGCTGCGTTGCATTGCGTTCAGTTTCATTCTGTGAGTTCGACAGCTACTTGACTAAATGTATTTTCGCCTTACGCGACTTGTTTTTCTCTTTGTCTCTTTCTGTCTGTAAATCTGTCATTCTTTCTTTCTTTTATTCTTTCTTTTCTTTCTTCCTTTCTTTCTTTTTTCTGTTTCTTTCTTTCTTCCTTTCTGTCTTTCGATTTTTATTCTTTCTTTTCTTTCTCTCTTCCTTGTCTCGTTCTCTCTTTCTGTCTGTCTGCCTGTCTGTCTGTCTGTCTGTCTGTGTGTATGTCTGTGTGTGTGTGTGTGTGTGTGTGTGTGTGTGTGTGTGTGTGTGTGTGTGTGTGTGTGTGTGTATGTGTGTATGTGTGTGTGTGTGTGTGTGTGTGTGTGTGTGTGTGTGTGAGTGTGTGTGTGTGTGTGTGTGTCTATCTGTCTGTCTGTCTGTCTGTCTGTCTGTATGTCTTTCTTTCTTTCCTTTTCTTCCTATTCTTCCTTTCCTTTTCTTTCTTTCTACTTTTTTCTTCTTTGTTTTCTATTGCTTGGTCATTTACCTATTTGTCCATTTCGGTCATTGGTCTTCGATATATAACTTATGAGTAGTGTTCATAACTTAGTACGTACGACCATCCGTCCGTTCATTCAATTGCCTGCGCGTGAACGCCTATGTTGTATCACAAAGTAAAGGTACTGAGCGCTCTGTTTTTACATCATTCTTTACATTCTTTTAACATCGATAGTGAATGTGATCGAGTGCAATCAACCCTGCATATTTTGCGATTATTTTACCTGTCTTTGCTGAAGCGAGTGAGGGCTTGGGGATGTGGCTGGAGTTTGAAAGAGGACGGCCTTTGGTTTAACGGGGGTGGGGATTTTTGTACTCTTTTGCTGGCTTCCCCCCACTTGTGCTCTCATATATTTCTAACTAAATAGGTCTAATAAGATTTAAAGATGAATTCACTGTCCTTAACAAGCAAGCTATCATAGTATTACAAAACCGCATATTCACATGGGATAACTAGCATCATTCAATAGCATCAGGGGGTGGGAAATCAGTAGCCTGGTTGCTTTCTGTACAGAGTGGAAAATCTATCGTTACTTTTATTTTGTAGATTGACATTGGTGTCAAATACGAAATCAATTCAGTACAACATTTTCGCTTCGCACAGCAAGCATACGTGCAGTTGATTTGTGAATGCGTGATGCTCTTATAACATTCAAAGCATGGACTTGTAGATCTGTGGAAGTGTTCACGATAGCTTACAATGGATGACCAGTACCTTTAACAACAACAACAACAACAACAACAACAACAACAACAACAACAACAACAACAACAACAACCATAATTAGCTTAATGTCCCAAGGGGAAATAAGCTAATGGGTTGCTTGTTTGTTTGTTTGTCAAATCTGTAAAAACTAAACATTCTCTCTCTCTCTCTCTCTCTCTCTCTCTCTCTCTCTCTCTCTCTCTCTCTCTCTCTCTCTCTCTCTCTCTCTCTCTCTTTCTCTCTATCTCTCTCTCACTCTCTCTCTCTCTCTCTCTCTCTCTCTCTCTCTCTCTCTCTCTCTCTCTCGCGCGCGCTCTCTCTCTCTTTCTTTCTCTCTCACTCTTTCTTTCCGAACAACACACTTACTTAGTTTCTTTCTCTGTTTCTTTTTATTTTTGTATAATGCCGTTTTTATTTACCTTACAACGCCTTACTATCAGAGAAAGTCTATACTTAAGTTTACTCGTGTGATGATTTGTGGGGATTAAGTTTATCAATGTGAACTTTTTTTCCCACAAATAGAATAGTATTTTTCTCAATGATAGATGGTTTGATTTTCTATTTGTTTCTTTTTCTTTAATGAGATTCGCTCGTCGTTTTTATTAACTTAACTGGTGTAGTTGTTACCTGATCTTATTTTTAATTTTTTTCTGCTTCAATTCTGTGAACAATGTAAAAACAAAGAGTTTGTTTCCACGATGCAAGTATATTTGAGAAAGAAAAAAATAAACAAACAAAGTAGCAAACTAAAGGAGGTGCTGTTTATCGATGCATAGGTTTAAAAAAAATCACATTCCTGCTATTCCTGTTTTGGTTTGTCATTTTGTTCTGTTTATGCATGGCTCTCTTCCTATATCTGTTCAGGTCTCCTTGCGCCTGGTCATTTCTAAGTGATGATAGAATACGAGGGGTATAGAGTTCAAGCATTGCTCAATCCTTCCTGTCTTTCTCTGCGTGTTTACCAACTTGTCCGTTTGCTGTGTTTGTCAGACTGCCTCCCTCCCTGTCTGTTTTTCTTGTCAAAGTTTTTCGCTTGACCATTCACGCCCCGAAACGAAGCTAAAAAGGGAGAGAGTGGGTCCGAAGTTCAAGCCTAGCTTTGTGGTGTGTTTCCGCATTTTTGAAGGGATTAGTCTACTTGATCGTCAACCTTTGCTTACACAAGTACTGATTGCGCAAATCTCTTTAACGCCCACAGGTCATTTTTGCTCCCTGTTTTTCTTATTACTTTCTAGGTTTTGCTTTGAATTCTCATGCAGTCCTATACGGGTTTTTGGTTTTGGTTCATTCTTATTATGATGAATATGATAAATTGTGGGTTGAATCTTTATGCGGTTTAGTATTTGCTGTTTGTTTGTGTGTTAATTTTTGATTTTCAGTCCTGTTTGCTTGATTTTCTTTATATTATGATCCAAACGATTGTGAAATAAGATCTTTTTATGTACTTATCAATTTATTTCACAATCTATTTATCTATTTATCTGCTGTTTTATTTATTTATTTATTTATTTATTTATTTATTTATTTATGTTGTTGTTGTTGTTGTTGTTGTTGTTGTTGTTGTTGTTGTTGTTGTTGACTGATTGATTGAATAATTGATTGATTGATTGATTGATTGATCTATTTGTTCTCTATTATATTTATATATTCATTTGTTTACTTGTTTCCGTTAACTGTCTATTCATTTATTCTTTATTTCGTGACTGACTATCGCTTTCATACGGCCCAGGGTTTGTCTGCTTTGTCCAAAAAATGTTATGTAAAAAATGAAGTTTTTTTTCTACTTTGCAACCGTACTCGGTTTTTTTGACTTTATATTCCATCTTTCTATTTCTTCTGATCACATTTAAAAAATATATATATTATAAATTTTTAAAAATTTTGTT